>NW_027457928.1:0-176397 GCF_050624435.1 Tenrec ecaudatus
CCTTGATCAATCCCTATCAGGCGTCTCACATGCTTCTTGCCACTGATTTTGGATCCCTTCTTGTACCCTTGTCCCCAGGTTTATTAACACCATTTCCTTTCCCCAACCTCCCCCTCTCCTTTGACCCCCCCTCCCCCAGGACCATCGGTCACGTTGTTTTCTCCTCCAGATTGTTTATCTAGCCTATCTTACCTAGATAGACCTGCAGAGATAATAATACGCACACAAAATAAGACAGAGCAAGACAAAGTGACAAAAGAAAACAAAACAGCAGCAAAAACAAAACAAAGACATAATAGTTCAAGGTCTGTTTGATGACGTTTAGGAGTGTTTTCCAGTGGAGTTTGATGGGGTGCCACGGCCTGGCCCCAAAGTCTAGTTTTGGTACTCCTTTGGGGCTTCCTTGCTCTGTACTCTTGCTGTTCTATTGCCCGGCCTTAGTGTTTTGCCTTGTTGTGGTGGGGTCAGATCGGGTGCCACTCCCACACTGTATCTCCAGTGCTGTCCCCTGTAGGGCTTTGGGTTCGTGAGGGTTTTCATGTTTCCTAGTGGGGCCGGCCATATGGTTCTCTCTGTGCATTGACTACTCTGAGCAAGGATATCAGTCCTCAAGGCTTGGTGGGTCAGGATGTGCTCCACTCCCTCTTCCTCACCCTTCATTGCTCCCATGTGCTTTGATCAGACATATCCCTCTCTCTGACCTGTAGCTTCTGTGCTATCTTCTGAAGTAAATTCTTCTGGGGGGAGCAGTGGCTTTCCATGTAGCTGGGATTGGGCCTGGGCCCTGAACACTATCTATCTAAGTTTAAAAAGTCTGATGTCCAAGATGTCAACTGAAAATTAAAAAAGAAGAAATAGATCATATGCTATAAAAAATGTTCAAACTGTAAAAATGGTAGACCTCTATAACTGCACTGGAAAACAGTAATCATTGGTTGCTAGATTAATTTGACTCAAACATGCCCTAAATATGAATACACATATACATGTGAATATGTATGGAAGTACAGATATTAATATCAATACAAATAAGAACATGAATATTAGTGTAAATATAATTGAAAATATAAACATGAATAACAATTTGAGTGTGAATATGAATATGCATGTCAATGTAAATATGAATCTAAATCTAAATACACATATGAATCTAAACATATATGTGAACATAAATATGAATATAAATATGAAAATTACTGTGAATATCAATATAAGTAAATATATGTTAAAGTGAATAAATAAATACAAATATCATTATATAAAATAAAAATATTTCATGATATGATCGCTGAGGACAAATGGGTGCATAAGCAAATGTGGTGAAGAAAGCTGATGGTGCCCAGCTATCAAAAGAGATAGTGTCTGGGGTCTTAAAAGCTTGAAGGTAAACACGTGGCCATCTAGCTCACAAGCAACAAAGCCAACATGGAAGAAGCACACCAGCCTGTGCGATCACGAGGTGTCGAAGGGATCAGGTATAAGGCATCATCAGGGGGAAAAAATCATACCATAGTGAATGAAGGGGGAAGTGCAGAGTGGAGACCCAAAGCCCATTTGTCGGACACTGGAGATCCCCTTGCAGAGGGGTCTAGGGGAGGAGATGAGTCCATCAGGGTGGGATGTAGCACCGATGAAGAATACAGCTTTCCTCCAGTTCCTAAATGCTTCCTCCCCCCCAACTATTATGATCTGAATTCTACCTTGCAAGTCTGGATAGAGCAGAGTATGAACACTGGTGCAGATAGGAGCTGGCGGCACAGGGAATCAAGGGCAGTTGAAACCTTCAGGACCAGGGATGTGAGGGGCGATACTGGGAGGATTGAGGGTGAGTGGGTTGGAAAGAGGGAACCGATTACAAAGATCTACATGTGACCTCCTCCCTGGGGGATGACAACAGAAAACGAGGTGAAGGGAGACATAGGACAGGGCAAGATATGACAAAATAATAATTTATAAATTATCAATGGCTCACGAAGGAGGGGAGAGGGGGAAGCGGGGAGGAAGGGGGAAAAAAGGACCTGATGCAAAGGGCTTAAGTGGAGAGCAAATGCATTGAAAATGATGAGGGCAACGAATGTACAGATGTGCTTTACACAATTGATGTGTGTATGGATTTTGATAAGAGTTGTATGAGTCCCTAATAAAATGTTTTAAAAATATTTCAATATATTTGTAATATATTATTTGAATATATGCTCAATATATTCAAAGTATGAGTATATATGTAAAAAGAAATATAAGTATATCTGCCACTTTGAGGGTCCCTTGTACATGTACACCAGATTTATTACTGATAAAAAACAGAAATCTTAAAAAAAAAAGCTATTTCCTGACAGTGTATTTTAATGTAATTTAATGTTCAAGTCAGTGTTTTCCTTTTCGAACATTTTTTGAGAACTCCAATCACGTTCTTTTAAATACCCTTTGCATTTGGGGAACAAAAATAAGACTGAAGGAGAATATCAGGGATGCCGAGTCGATAAAGTAAGGTTTCCTTACTTGCAGTCACTGATACTTTCAATATCTTCCCCCAAACCATAATTTTGGTCATCGACTTTTCAGCAGTCGTCCCTACCCATTGTACAGATATCACAGGCATTTGAGGCAATTGATCCTCAAAGTGACATCACACTACCCTGTAATACAGGTTCCCTGAAGCAGATGTTTATAAAAAGGCTGCATGGTGCAGTGGACTAAGTATTAAGTTACTAACCACAGGTTATGGGTTCAAACCCAGCATCCACTCCTTGAGTCAAAGATTAAATTATGTGTGTCATAATATTGAGAGCCCTGGAAACCTTCTTGGTCTTTCACTTGCCTGCATCCCACTTGCTTCAGGAACCAGCTCTTGGGGAAACCTTCCTGTGGAGTTGTGATCCATGAGTTTAGCAAGCTGTTCCCTGTTCCCATATTGTATACCATTCACAGTGACACTCATATACAAATACCTGGCATCTTTAAATGCAGCTTCTCCACCAGGGGACTCCAGAACCTTCTTAGCCAGGGTGAGCTTTCAGAGGCAGCTTTATCAAAATTATTGGAAATAAACTTCCATGGGACTTTTGGTAGTTTTTAAAAAAATGTTAACATTCCCAGTGGTAAAGACTCTAAATGTCTATAATAAAGGTCTTTAGGCTAAAATACATGAGAGTTCACCTTTACAGTGAACTTTGAAACAAATGGCAGAACGCTGTTCAAGGATACAGAACAAAGGGCAAAAGACAGGTAGCTGTTTCCCACACTGCTTCAAGAGGAACCATCAGCAAAAACCAGGATCACTCAAGAAAAAGGTAAAGGTGCACTAAGAGCATCAGTGAAAAAGTAGGTCCAGGGAGCAGTGGAATGCCTACTGAAATGCTTCAACAAGCAGATGAGGCACTGGAAGCACTCACTCACCTTTGCCATGTAATATTTAACACAGCTGTGTGGCCAACTGACTAGAAGTGATTACACACACACACACACACACACACACACACACACACACACAATGTCATGTCAAATTGAAGATATAGAAATGAAGAGGTGGATTTTGGAAGCCTGATGATAGCTCCTAGTGGGTGTGGCCTTATCACAAGGATCATCCTGGGAACTTCCTCTCTCTGTTTTCACCTTCTTGTTGAGGGGCCACTGGGAGACCTGCCAAAGCCCTGGAGATGCGTCCACCACAGAACTCTTCACCCACAAGGCTGTGCTTCCTGCACTCTGCATCGTTGCTTGTGGCTGTGTGAGTTTGACGAGGGATTCCTGGACTAGTACTGGACTAATGGACTTGAGCTGGACTGGGATGTTTGTTTGATATACAATCACTCCTTGATATAAAGCTCTTTCTTATACCTATAGGAGTGTCATTACATTTTTTTTCTAGTCACCCTGGCCTAACACATATACACACATGTACACAGACTGAGTGAAACAATTTTTCACACAGACACAAATCTTGGAATGACAGCTACAAACGGTGAAAACAATTTGCTTTAACTAAGATCTTTTTTTTCAGGGCTTTCAGTGCTAGGGCCCTAAATATCGATGAGACCGGCCATGTATACAGGTGCCAGATCTTAACAAGTAGGGACAGAAATGACACTAAGGAAAAAATTAGGCCTTTGACTTAGCTAGCACCCATGACAACTCATGCCTACACACAGTCACAGGAGAATCAGTGAGACAAGATAGAGGGGGTTAACCTGGGTCAGGGCTATGGAGAAGTTCTTGCAAAGTTACAGCTAAACAAAGTATAAAATTCCCCTAACTAGTTTATATTTCTACCATAAAATAATAGCAGTTTGACACTTTAAGTTCAGACTCAGCTAAACTCAGCTTCTATCTCCACATAGTCAGCCTCTACTGAGTTATTTCTGGTCCCTGACTTGCAATGTAAAGCAATGTAAGGAGTGTCAGACAGAGCGAGGTTGCTGAGAGCACCCTGGCCAGTGCAGGGAGACACAGTTAAGAACACACTTCCCTGGTTATGTCCTAGATGGATATTGGGGAGCTAGAGTCCTATGCTCTTAAGTCATACTTGGACATCAGAGATTTCTGCCCCAATTTTGTAAGCTATTCAGTTTGGCAGTAGTGTACCTCTCCCAGTCAGGGTCCTTTCCCTGCTCCTGTAGTCCCACATGTGATTGTGTTTAATTGATCTGCCACTAATTGTTTGTGAGTTTCTTTTGAATTCTGCGAAGGAGCTCAAAAGAACTATGTGGTCAGCATAAGGAGATGCTTTCTGCCAAAGATATAGGTCAGACCTCATTTTTGTTGTTGATGATGTGTAGTGTTTTTGTAATTACTTTCCAAAGTTGTCATACTTCAAGAAGCCTATGAGCACACCTATTTATATATAATATATATACACACTTATATATATATAATTGTGAAATTACTCAAACTTTATAAATTGCCAAGCAATCAGAATTTTCTTGTAACTTCCCGGATCCCTCTGTATGTATACTCTCTGAAAATTTCCTTTCACATCAGTACTTTGGATCCTTAGAGATACTACTGCCACTCCCTGGATTGTTTTGTTACTCAAATAAACTCTTTAATTTTTAACAGAAACCCCAGTTTTCTCTTTGACAGGAATGATGGAAGAGGAAATGGTATGCACATTCTTTCTCAAGGCTGTCTATCAATCACTGCTACATCCTGAAAGGAAGGAAGGAAAGAAGGATGAGAGGGAGGGAAGGAGGGAGGGAAGGAGGGAGGGAAGGAGGGAGAGAGGAAGGGAGGAAAGGAAAATAAGCAACAATATATGACAATAGATTTACCATCTTAAGGAAATTTTATTTTTATTAATGTTGTAAATAATCTTTGGTGAAATTTTACCAATATTTATCACCAATAATTATTACCAATAATTTATTACCAATAAAGGAACCAAGAAGAATCAGATTCCAGAATAAGAACAATGAAGTCATTGGACATTCTGTGTGAGACCACTGCCCAAACTCCTTGGCCCTGTGTAACACTGCAAATTTCACACTTCCCCAAGGAATCTCCCCTGGGAGATGACATATTGACACAAGATTATGAAATATACATACCTTATGTATTGCCGATACTTATTCTGCATTTTACTTCCTGATACCCTCTCTTTGTTGACCCATTTCCTCTGAGAATGGGTCCTACTATCATTTAGGACTAAACCTGCTGGGCACACATGCAGAGGAAAGACATTCCCAACCTCCAGGTCACCATGAAACAGGACTTTGGCCAAGGATCCAAAATGTGCTTGAAAGACATCAGATGAAATGGAAAGACATTTAGAAGCAAGAAGTACAAAAAGCCATGTCTTTTCAATAATCACAACCCCACCCTGTGCATATCCATGATTGTTCCTGTGAAACTGGTACATATCCATTAATCCCTAAATTTACTTACTGATCCTTATGCCTAAAAGTATAAATTAAAAAAATTCTCCTTCTCTTTTTATATTCCTTTTTTTTCAGGATCTTATCTTGAGGATTCTCCTTTTGGATCATTCCTTCCACTTTCCAAGTAAAGCTTCCCCATTTCATTGTCATCCAGCCCCTGCCTTTGTTTCTCAGCAGTAATTGGGTTGGAAACTTGGAACACATTTCCTTTTGATGAGTACATTTCTTTTTAAAAAAATTTTTATTAGTTGGTTCTTCTTTTTTAAAAAATATCATTTTATTTTGAGCTCTTACAGCTCTTATCACAATCCATACATCCATCTATTATGTCAAGCACATTTGTATATATGTTGCTGTCATTATTTTCAAAATATTTTCTTTCTACTTGAGCCCTTGGTGCAGTGTGTTTTTCAACATGACATTACATATTCATTTCCAACCCCCTTCCCCAAACTATCATTCTAACAGGGACTGTGTAGAATACTGTTGTGTGTTTTGACACATTTTTGCTTATTTCAGGTACCTTTGAATCTGTTCCAACTGATACCAATCTTCTGCAGAACAGAGCACGGTCTGATGCTGCGCCATCATCACACTGGTTATGCTTGGTCTCATGGCTACATCTGTTGCATCAATCCATGTCATTAGGGAGGTCCCCGTTTTTCACTGACCCTCGACTTTACTGAGCATGTAGTCTTTTTATCCAGGTACTGCCCTCTCCTCATAGCAT
The DNA here is from genome assembly GCF_050624435.1 of Tenrec ecaudatus. Classification (NCBI taxonomy): domain Eukaryota; kingdom Metazoa; phylum Chordata; class Mammalia; order Afrosoricida; family Tenrecidae; genus Tenrec; species Tenrec ecaudatus. Next base: position 6,604 of record NW_027457928.1, read on the forward strand.
GACCAACGTGTGTGAGGTGAAGTGCTACCATCCGTATCCTTACTTCTAGGAAATTCCGTGCCTGTACTCCCTCTAAGATCAATTTATTTTTATAGTACCCCATGGTATTTTCAAAATTCTTCTCCAAAACCACCATCATTCAAAGTCCATCAAAGTATTCTCCAGCTTTCTTTACCCATCGCCCAGCTTCACTTGTATGTAATGTGAGCGAAAACTCTGACCCATGGCTGTTTTCATGGGCTCCTTCATCCTGAATGTGACATCATAATGCCCTGTAATATATTAGACACCTTAGGGAGGAGATATGAAGAGGCAAGTGACAGTTTGAGGTTATGTATCTGGTTATTAAATGAAAGCTCGATGATTTAAAATCACTAGTTAGTCCTTGCAGAAATAGGAGGTTATCAGACCCAGGGTACATTTTTGAACTGTCAAACTGTACCAAGAATCCCACAGAGAAGTTCTGTTCAACCATACAGGGTCTCTATGAGGCAGAAAAGACTCAAGGAGAGAGGGTTAGGTTTTTGAGGCAAATATTTCTTTGCTTGCTTGTTGACTTGCTTGCTTGATTCAATGATTTTTTTTCCTCAGTGGAGAAAAGTTCCTGGTGTGTGAATAGCTCTCAGAGCTCACAATGAACAACAGAAAGAATAAGTGAATGAAAATGTGAAGTGTTCATATCAAAGAACACAGATACACCAGGACTCATTAATTTCAGCGAGCACACACTTCGATCTGGCAAGATGTGAAACTCAGCCTCTGCTTAGGCATCTGATAACCTCCATGTCTGCAAGCTGCCTTGGTCCAGCATGCGGCAGGAGCCAGTCTTGGAGAAAACTCCTTTTGGAGCAGCAGGACCTATGTGCCCGTGGACTGTTCACAGTCTCCAGACCTTATCCAGCCAATGGTGTTCATAGGCAAATCACTAATGTGATTTCCTGTTTAAATGCTGTCTCCCCACCAGGGACTCAAGTGACTGCTGAATAAGGGTGACCTTGCTCCAAAATGTCTGCTTCCTTCCTCCTTCTCCTCATAGTGCTGTGTCTCCCATCAGGTCAGTGTTGGGGGAAGATGGAATCCTACAAGGCATATTCACAGAGGTAGGGTGTTTTATGTTTATTTCCTATGTCTCCAGGTGGCCTGGCGCAGGTGCAGCTTCAGGAGTCTGGTCCTCAGATGGTTAGACCTTCACAGACCATCACTCTCACCTGCACCATCACGGGGGACTCTGTTTCCAGTACCAGTGCTACTTGTGATTGGATCAGGCAGCACTCTGGAAGCGGCCTTGAATGGATGGGAAGGACTTACTACTACAGCTCAAAATGGTACAGAGAATATGCGCCATCTCTAAAAGATTGTCTAGTCATCAACCCAGACACATCCAAGAACCAGTTCTCCCTGCAGCTGAGCTCCGTGACTGCTGAGGACACGGCCATGTATTACTGTGCAAGGAGCACAGTGAGGGGAAGTCAGTGTGAGCCCAGACATAAGCCTCCCCTACAGGGAAAACACTGGGCAGCAGGGGGCGCACAGGACCCACTGAGCACAGACACCCAGCCCTAGACAGACACAGATGAAGGATAGGGAGGATTTCCTGTTGGAATCAGGTCTCCATGGAGAGTTTTTCTTTTCCTTAACCTAAATTTTCTCCTCACTGCCCACTTGAAAGGAGGAACTAGTATTCTCTGTTTGCAGAACAAATATTAAAGTGACTCTAATATTTCATTGTCATCCTATAGAACCCACTTTCCTTCTTGAAATACAGGTTATCATGGTAATTCTCGTCCTACAGGCATAGCCAGATTCATGCGTGCAGTGCATGATTTCAAATATACTGAGCTCAGTGACATACTACCGTCCAGAGGCAGGTCTGTGAGGTTTCCTTCTGCATTGCTCCCTGTGCTCTGTTGGCACCAAATGACTAGTGATCTCTTTGTCTGAGAAAATAACTGTGGTGATATCTGGGACTAAATATATGCCATGTCCTTAGTGATGTTTGCTACCCATTGTCTCCCTTTATGAGGAAACAAGTGTTCCAGGCACAGAACGACTCCGAAGAAGGCTGAACGTCCACAATTGAATGGTCATTGCCAGAAATGAAGTGGCAGCCGGATCAGACTGGGAAACTTAAGCTTCCATTAGACAATGAAGATGTGAGAATCTGGTACGTCCACAATTCACGGTTTCCTTAGATCCATGAAATTCCTTGTTGAATTTCAGTCAGAAAATGAAAACTCCGGAGCCTCTGTTCAGCAGGCCCGGGTGTAGCTCCCAGAGGCACACTGGTGCTCCTCTAGATTTTGGATAAAAATCGTTTTCACAGGAATAAGGAACCTTGATCCAGCCAGGTGGGTCTTGACAAACGAAATTGCTGCTTGTGCTGGCTATACTGACAAGCACCCAGCTGTGCTAGTCCATCACTTATTCAGCACAGGAATCTGCATCGATTGAGCCAAGACAAAGGAAAGCTCAGGGAGGCAGCACCCGTTTAGAAAAGCATTTGTACTTTGAAGAGTCGGCCAATGATGTGAAAAGACATACCCATGGCAAATAGTTTTCATCATGGGCAGAATTTCACGGAGCAATATTGCTGGGAGAGAAAAGGCACCACCTGAGTGAGCCATGCTCAACAAAACTACCTAGGGCAGGAGCCCAGTTGCCCCCAGGCACTAGGCGTGTCAGGCCTCAGCATTGTAAGGAGAGTTCACTGAAGTCCCTGAGTGAAGTTTTCTCCGCTGTCCTACGTCTACGTTCCTAAAATTTACTCTGTGGTTTCTGATGATCCTGGGTTATGAACGGCCACCATTCACCGTTCTCCTTACACTCGTGCGTCTCCATCGACCTTAAAAGAAAGGGAGGACACACAACTGCTGGCTGGTAAATTCAGCAAAGTTTGTCTCAACACAAGAGACAGCTCTGTGGTGACCCGTCTTCCATGGTAAAACATTTCCTAGCGAATAAGGTATCTTCCCATCGCAATGACAATATGAGAGAATTGCCACCGATGGATTTGCCGCTGTGCCTACAAACATCATCTTGAGGCCATACAGTAGTGAAGCACGGGAACCCAGGCGCTTCACCCTTTACCCTAGACCAGTGAAACTCAGAGAAGCACTATAGACCTGTGAGACATGACGTTGCTGGAAGCATCAGTGTACAGAGGCATGGGAACCTCGAAGGAGCTTCTTCCGTGTGAATAAAACGCAGGCTGAACTTCATAGCAGGTTCCAGATTCTCAGGAATTCCACGGGCTGTATTGCTCAGAGCTAGAACCCACTGCTTGGGGCACACTTGAACTGAAAAATCTTGCTGGACTCACGGCTTTCCCAAAGACCCAAGATTCTCAAAGAGCGAGCGTAAGGTTGACGGAAAAAAAACTGCCGGTGGCGCCTTTTTGCCTTGAAACCGGCAAGAAGCAAGATTTTCCTTAAACCATGAATCTCAGAAACATTGTGATCGTGAAGGAAAACCAGGGAGAGCAGATGTACTTCCAATAATCCAACACTTAAATGAAACCTCAAACCTAAATCCTATCCTAAAACCAACCCTAATCCTAACCCTAACCTAGGTCAAAACCTAGCCCTAGGTCTAAACCTAAAAAGAGGTGTAACCCTAAGCCTAGGTCTAATTCTGTATACTCCTAAACTTAAACTGAACCCTAACCTAAGGCTCACCCTAAACCAAGCCCTAACCCTAACCATATGTCTACCCTAAGGCTAAGCCTAATCCTAACCCCAAATCTGATGTGAACATGCAGCTCCCCCTACAACTAACCTTACTCCTAACCGTCACCCTTCGCCTGAACCTAACTTAACTCTATCCATCACCTTCAATCCAAGCCTCCATATCACTGTTAATGTAATCCAATCCCTTAAACTAGACAGAGAGCTAAACTTATCCACAACCAAAACGGATGTAACACACAAGCCGCAAGCCTGACCCCAACTCTTAACCTCGCACACTTTCTAACCCTCACACAAATATTAACCCTAACCCATACCTAAACAGTCAAGTTTACCATAAGCCTAAATGAGACAATAGGTTCTTTCATCCTTAAGCACTCTTACCTAAAACCTCACACTCACCCTACATTTCATCCACAACCTTACCATAACCCGAATCCTCACGCAGCCGTAACTCTAACCTGAACTCGAACACTGTCTCTAAACATGCCCACATGCCTGTACCTATGCCCGTTTAAAGTTAACCCTAAACCAAAATCTTCGGTCCCACTATTTTGCAGCATTTTAAAGAAGTACACTGGGAAAGCTTTTTCTGCAAGGAAGAAACTGCAGGCGGCGTGGCTGAAATGAGAATATCATGCTGCACGAGCTCTTTGCCCTCAGATGTAGAAGTGTCATCATTGGGCTTTATAGAGAAACGGGACTTTAATAAGTGATCATCAACCTCTGTGAATTCCCTTTGTTCTAGACGCCTGAAATAAAGAGTTGTCCTGAGTCACATAAACCTCCACCGAGTGGTCTTAATGTGGCGCGGGAACATGCCGATATAAGAGAATTCCGAAGAAGGCTGAACGTCCACAATTGAATGGTCATTGCCAGAAATGAAGTGGCAGCCGGATCAGACTGGGAAACTTAAGCTTCCATTAGACAATGAAGATGTGAGAATCTGGTACGTCCACAATTCACGGTTTCCTTAGATCCATGAAATTCCTTGTTGAATTTCAGTCAGAAAATGAAAACTCCGGAGCCTCTGTTCAGCAGGCCCGGGTGTAGCTCCCAGAGGCACACTGGTGCTCCTCTAGATTTTGGATAAAAATCGTTTTCACAGGAATAAGGAACCTTGATCCAGCCAGGTGGGTCTTGACAAACGAAATTGCTGCTTGTGCTGGCTATACTGACAAGCACCCAGCTGTGCTAGTCCATCACTTATTCAGCACAGGAATCTGCATCGATTGAGCCAAGACAAAGGAAAGCTCAGGGAGGCAGCACCCGTTTAGAAAAGCATTTGTACTTTGAAGAGTCGGCCAATGATGTGAAAAGACATACCCATGGCAAATAGTTTTCATCATGGGCAGAATTTCACGGAGCAATATTGCTGGGAGAGAAAAGGCACCACCTGAGGGAGGCACGCTCAACAAAACTACCTAGGGCAGGAGCCCGGTTGCCCCCAGGCACTAGGCGTGTCAGGCCTCAGCATTGTAAGGAGAGTTCACTGAAGTCCCTGAGTGAAGTTTTCTCCGCTGTCCTACGTCTACGTTCCTAAAATTTACTCTGTGGTTTCTGATGATCCTGGGTTATGAACGGCCACCATTCACCGTTCTCCTTACACTCGTGCGTCTCCATCGACCTTAAAAGAAAGGGAGGACACACAACTGCTGGCTGGTAAATTCAGCAAAGTTTGTCTCAACACAAGAGACAGCTCTGTGGTGACCCGTCTTCCATGGTAAAACATTTCCTAGCGAATAAGGTATCTTCCCATCGCAATGACAATATGAGAGAATTGCCACCGATGGATTTGCCGCTGTGCCTACAAACATCATCTTGAGGCCATACAGTAGTGAAGCACGGGAACCCAGGCGCTTCACCCTTTACCCTAGACCAGTGAAACTCAGAGAAGCACTATAGACCTGTGAGACATGACGTTGCTGGAAGCATCAGTGTACAGAGGCATGGGAACCTCGAAGGAGCTTCTTCCGTGTGAATAAAACGCAGGCTGAACTTCATAGCAGGTTCCAGATTCTCAGGAATTCCACGGGCTGTATTGCTCAGAGCTAGAACCCACTGCTTGGGGCACACTTGAACTGAAAAATCTTGCTGGACTCACGGCTTTCCCAAAGACCCAAGATTCTCAAAGAGCGAGCGTAAGGTTGACGGAAAAAAAACTGCCGGTGGCGCCTTTTTGCCTTGAAACCGGCAAGAAGCAAGATTTTCCTTAAACCATGAATCTCAGAAACATTGTGATCGTGAAGGAAAACCAGGGAGAGCAGATGTACTTCCAATAATCCAACACTTAAATGAAACCTCAAACCTAAATCCTATCCTAAAACCAACCCTAATCCTAACCCTAACCTAGGTCAAAACCTAGCCCTAGGTCTAAACCTAAAAAGAGGTGTAACCCTAAGCCTAGGTCTAATTCTGTATACTCCTAAACTTAAACTGAACCCTAACCTAAGGCTCACCCTAAACCAAGCCCTAACCCTAACCATATGTCTACCCTAAGGCTAAGCCTAATCCTAACCCCAAATCTGATGTGAACATGCAGCTCCCCCTACAACTAACCTTACTCCTAACCGTCACCCTTCGCCTGAACCTAACTTAACTCTATCCATCACCTTCAATCCAAGCCTCCATATCACCGTTAATGTAATCCAATCCCTTAAACTAGACAGAGAGCTAAACTTATCCACAACCAAAACGGATGTAACACACAAGCCGCAAGCCTGACCCCAACTCTTAACCTCGCACACTTTCTAACCCTCACACAAATATTAACCCTAACCCATACCTAAACAGTCAAGTTTACCATAAGCCTAAATGAGACAATAGGTTCTTTCATCCTTAAGCACTCTTACCTAAAACCTCACACTCACCCTACATTTCATCCACAACCTTACCATAACCCGAATCCTCACGCAGCCGTAACTCTAACCTGAACTCGAACACTGTCTCTAAACATGCCCACATGCCTGTACCTATGCCCGTTTAAAGTTAACCCTAAACCAAAATCTTCGGTCCCACTATTTTGCAGCATTTTAAAGAAGTACACTGGGAAAGCTTTTTCTGCAAGGAAGAAACTGCAGGCGGCGTGGCTGAAATGAGAATATCATGCTGCACGAGCTCTTTGCCCTCAGATGTAGAAGTGTCATCATTGGGCTTTATAGAGAAACGGGACTTTAATAAGTGATCATCAACCTCTGTGAATTCCCTTTGTTCTAGACGCCTGAAATAAAGAGTTGTCCTGAGTCACATAAACCTCCACCGAGTGGTCTTAATGTGGCGCGGGAACATGCCGATATAAGAGAATTCCGAAGAAGGCTGAACGTCCACAATTGAATGGTCATTGCCAGAAATGAAGTGGCAGGCGGATCAGACTGGGAAACTTAAGCTTCCATTAGACAATGAAGATGTGAGAATCTGGTACGTCCACAATTCACGGTTTCCTTAGATCCATGAAATTCCTTGTTGAATTTCAGTCAGAAAATGAAAACTCCGGAGCCTCTGTTCAGCAGGCCCGGGTGTAGCTCCCAGAGGCACACTGGTGCTCCTCTAGATTTTGGATAAAAATCGTTTTCACAGGAATAAGGAACCTTGATCCAGCCAGGTGGGTCTTGACAAACGAAATTGCTGCTTGTGCTGGCTATACTGACAAGCACCCAGCTGTGCTAGTCCATCACTTATTCAGCACAGGAATCTGCATCGATTGAGCCAAGACAAAGGAAAGCTCAGGGAGGCAGCACCCGTTTAGAAAAGCATTTGTACTTTGAAGAGTCGGCCAATGATGTGAAAAGACATACCCATGGCAAATAGTTTTCATCATGGGCAGAATTTCACGGAGCAATATTGCTGGGAGAGAAAAGGCACCACCTGAGGGAGGCACGCTCAAGAAAACTACCTAGGGCAGGAGCCCGGTTGCCCCCAGGCACTAGGCGTGTCAGGCCTCAGCATTGTAAGGAGAGTTCACTGAAGTCCCTGAGTGAAGTTTTCTCCGCTGTCCTACGTCTACGTTCCTAAAATTTACTCTGTGGTTTCTGATGATCCTGGGTTATGAACGGCCACCATTCACCGTTCTCCTTACACTCGTGCGTCTCCATCGACCTTAAAAGAAAGGGAGGACATGCAACTGCTGGCAGGTAAATTCAGCAAAGTTTGTTTCAACACAAAAGAGACAGCTCTGTGGTGACCCGTCTTCCACGGTAAAACATTTAATTACAACTCTCTTTTATACACGTGTGTCTGTGGATTTCAACATTTCAGTGCACAGATTAGCACATTCCCATAGCGGAGTGAACCTCCCTTCCGTCATGTCTATAGGTATTTCTCCTTCCTATGGGTAGCTGGACAGTGATTTATCTGGGGAACGTCTTGTAAACCAGGACAATGGTGCTTCCCCAGCTTTCTGTGATGAAGGGCCAGGCCATTGGTTACCTTTATAAAAGTCTCCTGACACGTCCTAGTGATGTCTGTTTCTGGGACCATAGTGGCTTCCTCTTCCTCGGTTGGTCTTGTTGGTAGGTGCTGTCCAGTTGGTCTGCTTCAAAGCAACCCCAATGTACAGGACAAGGAAAGGCTTGCCAGTCCTGGGCCACCCTCATTTCTTTCTGATGTTTGAACCCATCGTTGCAGCTCCCGTGGCCATGCATCCTGCAAAAGGCCTGGCTCTTTGTCACTGATCCTCCCCTTTAATCTGACCAAAAGTGTTCGTCATCTGGTCCTCTCTCTGACAAGGTTCTGCCTAGTTTTACTAGTCCTCCACTACCTGACAGTGTATCAATGATTAGCATAAGGTTTTCAGTGGTGTATTTTGTCATCCTCAGTGTGTCCTTATTGGGGGCTCTTACAACTCTTGTTACAATCCATACACCAATTGTATCTGACGTAGTCATACGTATATTGCCATCATTCTTTTCTAGACATTTACTTTCTATTGAGCCCTTGGGATCAGCTCCCCTTTTTTTCCTCCTCCCCCACTCGTGGTTCCTTGATAGATTATAGATTGTTATTATTTTCATATCTCACATCGACCATTGTCTCTTTTATCCTCAGCTTTCTGTTGCTCCTCTCCCTGCGAGGGGTGTGCGGTTATATGTCATTTGGTATCTCTATTCCCATTCCTGTTCCTGGGTTCCATGTGTTGTGAGTTTTATCTCTTGCTAATACCTATGCACTCTAGTCCAGAGTGGGAAGCGGCACTGGGGTGATGATAGTGGGCGGTGATGAGACCTCAAGGGGTCAGAGGCAGATTGTGTGATTCATTGGTGCGATCCATATCTCCTCAGGGGGGCCTCCACCCAGTGGGACACAGCATCTGGGAGGCTTGTGGCTTTCTCCTGAGACAGCATGCTGGCCAAGGGCCCAGGCATTGAGGGTGGGACTCTGGGCCTGGGGTGGCAGCACTTGCAGCAGCCACCCCCTCCCCCAGGCACCCACCTGGATATGGATGAGCACGTGAGACAGTTGGCTGTGAACTTTGAGGGTGGCCTCAGTGTCTCAGAGCAGGTGGGGTCTGGCCTGAGTCAGCTCCCACAGCTCCAACCAGGAAGCCCTGCCCCCAGGCGGGGGTCAGCAGTTATCCCAGCATGCTCATTCCTCCCCCTCAGCTTCTGTCTGGTCAGCCCTTCAGCTTCCTGGCTGGGTTTAGAACTTGTCCTAAGCTCCCAGAGGGCCACCGTCCTGAGATCTTGCTCAGCGCTTCAGGCCTTTCTGCAAACTCTCCTCCCAGGAGCCCATTATCACTAGCAGTTTACCCCTTGCTCTAACGATGCTCCAGGAGGCCTGCTTGGGAAGTGTTGGGCTGTTGCCTGGTTCAGTCCCACTAACTGCTCCTCAGGAGAAAGAAGAGGTTCCCTGCTCTTGGAAAGATTTACTGGCTTGCAAACCCTCTGGAGGATCCCCATGAGTCAGTAGGTGGGGTCATTCTAAAGCCCGGCACTCCGCAGGTAGCCACGTTGTGTGCCACCCAGGCATGCTGTGTGTTTGGAGGAGACTGCACACCCTTCAAAGGTAGAAGCTGCACCCCTCCATGGTTCTTGCATGCAGCAAATGCAGGGCCCCTGAGACTCCGGGCCAGCCTCTGGGCTAGGATCATGGGCAAATCGTTATCTCGCCTAAGCTCCATCTGGGCTGGAAACGCAGTAGCTTGTACTGTGACCTGGGTCAGCCTGGGGCTGTGCAGGGCATCCTCAGCCCAGCTCAACTCTTCCCAGAACACCCCTGCAGGTGCAGGGAGCCCTTGGCTTGGGAAAGTGACCCTACTAAGTGGGCTTTGTGACCAGGCTCCCTGATCCACCGACCCAGGTTTGCCTCCTCCACAGGCTGCAGACAGCAGGGGCTGCCCTGGGTTCCCTGAACTCGGGCTATCTCCAGAGACAGTGTGGGCAGGATCTGGAGGGTGTGGAAGTGAGTCGTGCTGGGAAAGTGGATGGAGGAACGGAGGGTAGGGTAGATGCTGGGTGGGCTGAGGGGGCAGGAGATGCCCTGCAGAGTTCTAGAACCAGGGCTGAGGGATGTGGGAGCTGTTGGGACCAGCTGGCCCTTTCGTGAGTTTTAGGAGCTGCCTGAATTCCATCCACATTGACCCTCTCCAGCCCCACCTTTGGCAGATGCTGGAAGAGAAGTTCAAGGTCTTCCGGGAGAAAGGGCAGAGTGTGGGGCTGCCAGGGTGCAGGCCCTGAGGGAGCTGGCAGGTGCCCTGGAACTCGCCTCCCCCAGCTCCATGGCCCAGAGTCAAGTCCACAGGAGCGGCGTTGAGGCCACATGGGTGAGGCTGGACAAGGCAATGAAAGCCCGCAGAGAGGTGGGTGCTCAGAGGGACAGGCCAGTGACAGCCAAGGGGCTCGGGACAAAGGGGCCTACCCCAGATGTGTGTGCATGTGTGTGCGTGTGTGTGTGTGCTCATGTGTAGGGGTGGGCATGTGGGTGTGTGCATGCATACTTCTGTGTGTATTCTCGTGTGCACATGTTTGTATGAAGGGGCATGGCTGACTCCAGCTCCCAGCATCAATCATCCTTCCCCGTCCAACCACGCTCCTTCCTGCCCCCAGTTTGGAGTCGTTCAGCGCAGGTCACTCCTTGTGGCAGGACCACGAAGTGGGCTCTCCCAATGCTCCCTGAGCACGGGCCGCAGTTTCGTTGGGGGCACAGGCCCTGCTGGTCTTCTTGCTGACCGCCACTCTTAGAGCTCCCTGCCGCCCCTCCCCACACCCTCCTTTCGCGGGCTGGTGTCTAAGTGCACTGAGCACCTGACAGGTCCTGCAACCGAAATCCTGGGGCTGGGTGGCCCGGGGGCCAGCCCTCTCCTCACTGACTGTTGGAGGTGCTACAGGCAGACCCCCTGACAGGCAGCCCACTCGCTCCCTGAGCCGCCGTCTCATGTGCTCAGGGCTCCCCATCTTATTGCCTTCCTCCCAACATGCGTGTCAAGACCCTTTACTCCCTCGGGCCCTGCCTGTGGCCCCCGGGCCTCATCAGGAACCTGCTGTGATCAGAGGAGACCATCCATCTTCTAACCACCGAAGGGCCAGAAGGCGCGAATGTACAGCGATGATATTAGGTAAAGGTCACGGTAAAGTCACAGAGGACAGGAAAGACAGGGGCGAGAGAATACAATACAGAGTCAGACATGTTTTATTAGGCATGCTCACGTCAGCTCCTCTTGATGGACCACGTGGAACTGGGAGAAGTGGAACCTTTGCTATCTTGGGACGTGTATAGGGAGCCTGGAGACACACCTCTTCAGTAGTGACATGGGTCACAAGGTGGGCGGTATCTATCGTAAGGCCCCTGTACTTGAGCTCACCAAGGTGAGGAAAGCTAATACCTGCATTGGGGGAAGCTACAAGGGGGGCAGGGTGTCACGGTGGGAAGAGGGCAAAAGGATCATATCTGCTTCTACACAGAGATACAATCAGCCATGTGCTCACATTAAGGCAGCCTAGCTGTTAACGGAGAATCAGTGGGAATGATTTTTAAAGCAGGATAATGTACTTGGACTTTACCTCTAACTTACCAAAGTAGAGGCTTTCCTACCGTGGAATACCAGCTTTCCAGATTCTCCCTGTTATAAGTTAGGGAATAGAGTCTTCGTCCTATTTCCCTCCGTGTTAAAGCCCGACAAATCCCCAAGCCACAGTCTTTGCTCAAAAGGAGGTGGCCCTGTTCTAAGGGAGAAAGTTGCTGGCCCTCCTTCCCGCTGTGCCCTCGGCTTCCACAAGGCGGCGCTCGAGCTGTGGGGCCACATGCAGAAGGTGGTCCTGGTGGAGGGTGCTGTCCTTGGCCACGACCTGGTGTCTGTGGAGGTCCTGCAGCGCCAGCACCGCCTCCTGCAGGGGAGGGCCCCAGTCCCTCCCCCCCGCAAGAACCCCTCTTCTGTAGGCAATGGATGGATGAGGAACCCTCACCCCCAGCTGACCCCAGGCAGGACTGCAGCCCGCCCCTTCCCCCTCTGGGATTGGGGGTGACGGGCCTGGGTTTGACCTAGGCTGGGGTACAGCCAGGATGGCCTGCAGAGTCCTGGGTGGAGGAGCATTCAGCCTGCTCTCTGCCAGCTGCAGAGGGAGCTGGTGGCTGTGGACGAGGTGGTGGTTCAGATGCGGATGGAGGCCATCCAGGTACACCCTGCGGTCCAGGAGGGCCTGGCCGAGCAGCTGGCTGAGGTGCTGGAGGCCTGGGCCACCTGAACATGAAGGCCTGGGAGCAGGGCCAGCAGCTGGAGTGGGTAGCCCATGGCCACGCCTTCCTCAGGCACTGCCAGGAACTGCTGTATGTGCCACCCCACCTGGATGGGGGCTCGCTCTGTCCCATGCGGGTGGGGGCACCCAGCTCTTCCCTGCCTCCTCCCTGTTCTGCCCTCTGGCCCTGAGACCTGTTCCCATGCCCTGTCCCCCACCCAGCACTCAGGCTCAAGAGAAGCAGGCGCTAGTCTATATCCTCAGAAGGGCCAGCTGGGGCCAAGAAGACAGTGGGGCAGGAGCTCTGCCTGAGAGCCCAGGCAGTGCGGCCGGCGGGGTAGCAGCTGCTGGACACCAGCCACGTCATGGCCCCAGAGATGTGCGCGCTGAGGGCTAGGGCCTGGGTGGTGCGTGGCCAGAGCTCCCTTTCTTGCTTCTCCCTGCTCCACGGTAACCCAGCCCTGCCCCACCCAGGCGACACCCTGCGCCCCTCCCAACAGCCCTCTGCCCCCCAGGTCACAGTGTTTCCGGGAGCAGCACAGGCAGCTGCAGGAGCTCCGGACGGCCTGGGCCTTCATCAGGACCACTGCCAGGTGAGCCAGGACCAGGAGGAGCTGCGGGGAATGCTGGGTCAAAATGTGTAGAAATTGTTAAACTGCTCTGCATGTTTCCACTTAAAACAAAACCCTCTATATTAAAATTCATATATATATGTGCATTATATGTATATATATAATATATTAGTATATATATAATATATATATATATATTAGTCAAACCTAAGGTCAGAAAAAGGCATGCCCCGGGCTGCTGCTCATGGCAAGGTCAGTGGTCTGAAATCCATCAGAAAGACACGGCTCGGCTGTCTGCTCCGGTAGTGACAACCTCAGAGACGCAGGGGCCGTCGTGTGCTGTCCTACAGGGCCTCGATGATAGAAATCGACTCGATGGCAATGATTTGAGTGCTTTGAAGGTCAGAAACTGTAGACAGTGATCTATAAACGTCCTTCTCTCCTGTAAGGTGTCTGTAACACAATCAAAGGAAAACAATCGGTCTGCTCTCCAGATCTTCAATGGGATCATTTCCAGGGAGCCTGGTCACACAGTGCCAGACTGTGCCTTCTCAGATACGCTGGCACTGCTAGGAAGGTTGTGGGGCCTGCAGGGGTGGGGTACTCTCCAGCCTGCTCCCCAGCAATAGAGGCACTAGGCCAAGACTGGAAGAGCCCCGGCAGGGGAGAATGGGGAGGTTGAGGCAGTCACTGTGCCCTGCTTCTGACACTCTTCATGTGGCTGCTATGGTCACCCTTGACCTCAGGGAAGGCCAAGGGTCACCAGGGCAGAAAACACTTCCTTTTTATGGTGAGGGCCATATCGCGTCTCAACTTCACTGCTAATTAGCTGTGGTCTCTAGCAAGTAACCCAGCCTCTCGGTGCACCCAGTTTCCCCAGTGCTATCTGGAGTCCCCAGAAGGGCCAGGTACAGCCAGGCTGCTTGCAGCTGGGCCAGAACCAGCAGCTGCCCTCACCGTGCCCTGAAGCCAGAAGCCCAGAACTCAAAGGGTGAGCTTTGCTGAAGGTCGTCTGACATGGCCTCTCAGATTAAGTAAGGGGTCCCAACTCCAGGCTGCACAAGTTGCTCCCTGGAACACGTGGCCCGGGCCCCCAATGTGGGCACACAGAAAGCCAGTTCACCTCTCAGGGGTTTGGCAGAGCCACAGCACAGCAAGGGTGTCCCTGGAAGCCCGTCCAGCCCATGCCCAGCACCTCCCCCAAACTCACCCCTGCTCCAGGCTGCTGGTACTCACTGTAGGTCCTGTCACCACTGCTGGGCCCTGGGGGCAGTGCTGGGCCGCCACTCCAGCAGGCTCTCCGCTAGTGGGGCAGGCTGCCCCCTGGTGGCCACCCATCTTCACTTGGTGCTGAAACATTGCAAACTTGGTTAAGAGGAGCTGAGAAGAGAGGAGAGGGGTCACAGGGGGCCCTGGCTGGTGGGCTGTGAGACACCTCAGTGAGTGACTGGGCAGGGCAAGACTGGACAGCCACAGAACTTGCCCCTCTACGCAGAGAGGGGAATAGGAAGCCACAGCTGTCCTCAGTCCAGACTGATGTTCCCCATCAGCCCCTTGTGCATGCAGCCCCCCCTCTTCTTGCCTTCTCCCTGGCCCCTGCCTCCCTCCTGAACTTTGAGGGCAAATGCTCCCCTTTGCTCTGGGAAGCACTTGCCTCAGAGGTGCCATGTGTTCACTTTATCAGCTCGACTGTTGCTTGGGCAGGGGTGATTCCCGGAGCTGCGCTCTGTTTTGGATTTGAAGGGCCTTGGTCTCGGGGTTCCAGCAGTCCCTGTCAAACTTGTAATGCCCTCTTCATGAAGTCACCTTCCATTGGCTTTCAAGCTGTGCACAAGTTGCCAGTTTGAGCTCAACCAGAGCAGTTTGAGGCGGTGGCTGGGCACCATCTAACTCTCCTGGTCTCCAGGACAAGGATGGAGGGCTGTGGTGTTGGTGGTCCGTTAGTCCTGTGGACTGCTTTGCTTCAGTTTTTGATTTTCTTCACTCGTCAACTCCAGATGGGGAGAGAGGAGATCCTAGTTGCTAGAGGTGGCTTTGCAATGGAGACAAACATTTTATACTAAAGTGAGATTCTTACGTGACATTTGCGTGACTGCAGCAGCCCCTGCTCATCTTCCTCCGTACTCACCCTAGCTGACCACCTTCCTGCCTCAGAGGATGGGGCACTCCCTCTGCCCGTCCATCCTCAGGTCCTCACTTTCAGTCCCACAGGATCCTGTGGTATCAATCCCCCCCTATCAGCCCCACCCCCAGCCTACACAAGGATTACAAACCCTTGCTCCACTCAGATTCTCTGTAGCTAGTGTCACCACCCTGTGTTCCTCAGAGTGTGCTCTGCACCCATGAGATTATTGATTGGTTTCCACCCATAGTGACCCAGTGTGTCCCACAGGGCTTGCTCTGGGGGCAACTCTCACAGGGCGAAACCAGGAAGAGGAGGGGAGGGAGCAGTTGGGCAGAAGAAGCTGTGATGGACCCCACAGAGCCAGACTGCCCAAGGAGGACAGGACCCTGTGGCTGTTTCCCCGAAGGTGTGCCCCTCAGGGCAGATCAATGCTCTGGAGACCCCACCGCAGGTGGAGGCCCCTCGACCCCTCCTCAGTCCCGCACTCCACACCCTCACCTACATTTGGAGCTGGGTGAGCTTCTCCTCCTGGGCCACCAGCTGCCTTTCCAAGTCCTGGTGCCAGGCATGTGGCCCTCTAAGGGGCGGATCCCTGCTCACCCCACAGTCAGGGTCTAGCAGGAGGTCCTCTCAGGAGGCCAGCCAGACCGCGGCCTGACCCAGCATTCCCCGCAGCTCCTCCTAGTCCTGGCTCACCTGGCAGTGGTCCTGGTGAAGGGCCCAGGCCATCCGGAGCTCCTGCAGCTGCCTGTCCAGTTCCCGGAGACACTGTGACCTGGGGGGCAGAGGGCTGTTGGGAGGGGCGCAGGGTGTCGCCTGGGTGGGATAGGGCTGGGTTACCGTGGAGCAGGGAGCAGCAGGAAAGGGAGCTCTGGCCACGCACCACCCTGGCCCTAGCCCTCAGCGCGCACATCTCTGGGGCCATGACGTAGCTGGTGTCCAGCAGCTGCTACCCCGCCGGCCGCACTGCCTGGGCTCTCAGGCAGAGCTCCTGCCCCACTGTCTTCTTGGCCCCAGCTGGCCCTTCTGAGGATATAGACTAGCGCCTGCTTCTCTTGAGCCTGAGTGCTGGGTGGGGGACAGGGCATGGGAACAGGTCTCAGGGCCAGAGGGCAGAATAGGGAGGAGGCAGGGAAGAGCTGGGTGCCCCCACCCGCATGGGACAGAGCGAGCCCCCATCCAGGTGGGGTGGCACATACAGCAGTTCCTGGCAGTGCCTGAGGAAGGCGTGGCCATGGGCTACCCACTCCAGCTGCTGGCCCTGCTCCCAGGCCTTCATGTTCAGGTGGCCCAGGCCTCCAGCACCTCAGCCAGCTGCTCGGCCAGGCCCTCCTGGACCGCAGGGTGTACCTGGATGGCCTCCATCCGCATCTGAACCACCACCTCGTCCACAGCCACCAGCTCCCTCTGCAGCTGGCAGAGAGCAGGCTGAATGCTCCTCCACCCAGGACTCTGCAGGCCATCCTGGCTGTACCCCAGCCTAGGTCAAACCCAGGCCCGTCACCCCCAATCCCAGAGGGGGAAGGGGCGGGCTGCAGTCCTGCCTGGGGTCAGCTGGGGGTGAGGGTTCCTCATCCATCCATTGCCTACAGAAGAGGGGTTCTTGCGGGGGGGAGGGACTGGGGCCCTCCCCTGCAGGAGGCGGTGCTGGCGCTGCAGGACCTCCACAGACACCAGGTCGTGGCCAAGGACAGCACCCTCCACCAGGACCACCTTCTGCATGTGGCCCCACAGCTCGAGCGCCGCCTTGTGGAAGCCGAGGGCACAGCGGGAAGGAGGGCCAGCAACTTTCTCCCTTAGAACAGGGCCACCTCCTTTTGAGCAAAGACTGTGGCTTGGGGATTTGTCGGGCTTTAACACGGAGGGAAATAGGACGAAGACTCTATTCCCTAACTTATAACAGGGAGAATCTGGAAAGCTGGTATTCCACGGTAGGAAAGCCTCTACTTTGGTAAGTTAGAGGTAAAGTCCAAGTACATTATCCTGCTTTAAAAATCATTCCCACTGATTCTCCGTTAACAGCTAGGCTGCCTTAATGTGAGCACATGGCTGATTGTATCTCTGTGTAGAAGCAGATATGATCCTTTTGCCCTCTTCCCACCGTGACACCCTGCCCCCCTTGTAGCTTCCCCCAATGCAGGTATTAGCTTTCCTCACCTTGGTGAGCTCAAGTACAGGGGCCTTACGATAGATACCGCCCACCTTGTGACCCATGTCACTACTGAAGAGGTGTGTCTCCAGGCTCCCTATACACGTCCCAAGATAGCAAAGGTTCCACTTCTCCCAGTTCCACGTGGTCCATCAAGAGGAGCTGACGTGAGCATGCCTAATAAAACATGTCTGACTCTGTATTGTATTCTCTCGCCCCTGTCTTTCCTGTCCTCTGTGACTTTACCGTGACCTTTACCTAATATCATCGCTGTACATTCGCGCCTTCTGGCCCTTCGGTGGTTAGAAGATGGATGGTCTCCTCTGATCACAGCAGGTTCCTGATGAGGCCCGGGGGCCACAGGCAGGGCCCGAGGGAGTAAAGGGTCTTGACACGCATGTTGGGAGGAAGGCAATAAGATGGGGAGCCCTGAGCACATGAGACGGCGGCTCAGGGAGCGAGTGGGCTGCCTGTCAGGGGGTCTGCCTGTAGCACCTCCAACAGTCAGTGAGGAGAGGGCTGGCCCCCGGGCCACCCAGCCCCAGGATTTCGGTTGCAGGACCTGTCAGGTGCTCAGTGCACTTAGACACCAGCCCGCGAAAGGAGGGTGTGGGGAGGGGCGGCAGGGAGCTCTAAGAGTGGCGGTCAGCAAGAAGACCAGCAGGGCCTGTGCCCCCAACGAAACTGCGGCCCGTGCTCAGGGAGCATTGGGAGAGCCCACTTCGTGGTCCTGCCACAAGGAGTGACCTGCGCTGAACGACTCCAAACTGGGGGCAGGAAGGAGCGTGGTTGGACGGGGAAGGATGATTGATGCTGGGAGCTGGAGTCAGCCATGCCCCTTCATACAAACATGTGCACACGAGAATACACACAGAAGTATGCATGCACACACCCACATGCCCACCCCTACACATGAGCACACACACACACACGCACACACATGCACACACATCTGGGGTAGGCCCCTTTGTCCCGAGCCCCTTGGCTGTCACTGGCCTGTCCCTCTGAGCACCCACCTCTCTGCGGGCTTTCATTGCCTTGTCCAGCCTCACCCATGTGGCCTCAACGCCGCTCCTGTGGACTTGACTCTGGGCCATGGAGCTGGGGGAGGCGAGTTCCAGGGCACCTGCCAGCTCCCTCAGGGCCTGCACCCTGGCAGCCCCACACTCTGCCCTTTCTCCCGGAAGACCTTGAACTTCTCTTCCAGCATCTGCCAAAGGTGGGGCTGGAGAGGGTCAATGTGGATGGAATTCAGGCAGCTCCTAAAACTCACGAAAGGGCCAGCTGGTCCCAACAGCTCCCACATCCCTCAGCCCTGGTTCTAGAACTCTGCAGGGCATCTCCTGCCCCCTCAGCCCACCCAGCATCTACCCTACCCTCCGTTCCTCCATCCACTTTCCCAGCACGACTCACTTCCACACCCTCCAGATCCTGCCCACACTGTCTCTGGAGATAGCCCGAGTTCAGGGAACCCAGGGCAGCCCCTGCTGTCTGCAGCCTGTGGAGGAGGCAAACCTGGGTCGGTGGATCAGGGAGCCTGGTCACAAAGCCCACTTAGTAGGGTCACTTTCCCAAGCCAAGGGCTCCCTGCACCTGCAGGGGTGTTCTGGGAAGAGTTGAGCTGGGCTGAGGATGCCCTGCACAGCCCCAGGCTGACCCAGGTCACAGTACAAGCTACTGCGTTTCCAGCCCAGATGGAGCTTAGGCGAGATAACGATTTGCCCATGATCCTAGCCCAGAGGCTGGCCCGGAGTCTCAGGGGCCCTGCATTTGCTGCATGCAAGAACCATGGAGGGGTGCAGCTTCTACCTTTGAAGGGTGTGCAGTCTCCTCCAAACACACAGCATGCCTGGGTGGCACACAACGTGGCTACCTGCGGAGTGCCGGGCTTTAGAATGACCCCACCTACTGACTCATGGGGATCCTCCAGAGGGTTTGCAAGCCAGTAAATCTTTCCAAGAGCAGGGAACCTCTTCTTTCTCCTGAGGAGCAGTTAGTGGGACTGAACCAGGCAACAGCCCAACACTTCCCAAGCAGGCCTCCTGGAGCATCGTTAGAGCAAGGGGTAAACTGCTAGTGATAATGGGCTCCTGGGAGGAGAGTTTGCAGAAAGGCCTGAAGCGCTGAGCAAGATCTCAGGACGGTGGCCCTCTGGGAGCTTAGGACAAGTTCTAAACCCAGCCAGGAAGCTGAAGGGCTGACCAGACAGAAGCTGAGGGGGAGGAATGAGCATGCTGGGATAACTGCTGACCCCCGCCTGGGGGCAGGGCTTCCTGGTTGGAGCTGTGGGAGCTGACTCAGGCCAGACCCCACCTGCTCTGAGACACTGAGGCCACCCTCAAAGTTCACAGCCAACTGTCTCACGTGCTCATCCATATCCAGGTGGGTGCCTGGGGGAGGGGGTGGCTGCTGCAAGTGCTGCCACCCCAGGCCCAGAGTCCCACCCTCAATGCCTGGGCCCTTGGCCAGCATGCTGTCTCAGGAGAAAGCCACAAGCCTCCCAGATGCTGTGTCCCACTGGGTGGAGGCCCCCCTGAGGAGATATGGATCGCACCAATGAATCACACAATCTGCCTCTGACCCCTTGAGGTCTCATCACCGCCCACTATCATCACCCCAGTGCCGCTTCCCACTCTGGACTAGAGTGCATAGGTATTAGCAAGAGATAAAACTCACAACACATGGAACCCAGGAACAGGAATGGGAATAGAGATACCAAATGACATATAACCGCACACCCCTCGCAGGGAGAGGAGCAACAGAAAGCTGAGGATAAAAGAGACAATGGTCGATGTGAGATATGAAAATAATAACAATCTATAATCTATCAAGGAACCACGAGTGGGGGAGGAGGAAAAAAAGGGGAGCTGATCCCAAGGGCTCAATAGAAAGTAAATGTCTAGAAAAGAATGATGGCAATATACGTATGACTACGTCAGATACAATTGGTGTATGGATTGTAACAAGAGTTGTAAGAGCCCCCAATAAGGACACACTGAGGATGACAAAATACACCACTGAAAACCTTATGCTAATCATTGATACACTGTCAGGTAGTGGAGGACTAGTAAAACTAGGCAGAACCTTGTCAGAGAGAGGACCAGATGACGAACACTTTTGGTCAGATTAAAGGGGAGGATCAGTGACAAAGAGCCAGGCCTTTTGCAGGATGCATGGCCACGGGAGCTGCAACGATGGGTTCAAACATCAGAAAGAAATGAGGGTGGCCCAGGACTGGCAAGCCTTTCCTTGTCCTGTACATTGGGGTTGCTTTGAAGCAGACCAACTGGACAGCACCTACCAACAAGACCAACCGAGGAAGAGGAAGCCACTATGGTCCCAGAAACAGACATCACTAGGACGTGTCAGGAGACTTTTATAAAGGTAACCAATGGCCTGGCCCTTCATCACAGAAAGCTGGGGAAGCACCATTGTCCTGGTTTACAAGACGTTCCCCAGATAAATCACTGTCCAGCTACCCATAGGAAGGAGAAATACCTATAGACATGACGGAAGGGAGGTTCACTCCGCTATGGGAATGTGCTAATCTGTGCACTGAAATGTTGAAATCCACAGACACACGTGTATAAAAGAGAGTTGTAATTAAATGTTTTACCGTGGAAGACGGGTCACCACAGAGCTGTCTCTTGTGTTGAGACAAACTTTGCTGAATTTACCAGCCAGCAGTTGTGTGTCCTCCCTTTCTTTTAAGGTCGATGGAGACGCACGAGTGTAAGGAGAACGGTGAATGGTGGCCGTTCATAACCCAGGATCATCAGAAACCACAGAGTAAATTTTAGGAACGTAGACGTAGGACAGCGGAGAAAACTTCACTCAGGGACTTCAGTGAACTCTCCTTACAATGCTGAGGCCTGACACGCCTAGTGCCTGGGGGCAACTGGGCTCCTGCCCTAGGTAGTTTTGTTGAGCATGGCTCACTCAGGTGGTGCCTTTTCTCTCCCAGCAATATTGCTCCGTGAAATTCTGCCCATGATGAAAACTATTTGCCATGGGTATGTCTTTTCACATCATTGGCCGACTCTTCAAAGTACAAATGCTTTTCTAAACGGGTGCTGCCTCCCTGAGCTTTCCTTTGTCTTGGCTCAATCGATGCAGATTCCTGTGCTGAATAAGTGATGGACTAGCACAGCTGGGTGCTTGTCAGTATAGCCAGCACAAGCAGCAATTTCGTTTGTCAAGACCCACCTGGCTGGATCAAGGTTCCTTATTCCTGTGAAAACGATTTTTATCCAAAATCTAGAGGAGCACCAGTGTGCCTCTGGGAGCTACACCCGGGCCTGCTGAACAGAGGCTCCGGAGTTTTCATTTTCTGACTGAAATTCAACAAGGAATTTCATGGATCTAAGGAAACCGTGAATTGTGGACGTACCAGATTCTCACATCTTCATTGTCTAATGGAAGCTTAAGTTTCCCAGTCTGATCCGGCTGCCACTTCATTTCTGGCAATGACCATTCAATTGTGGACGTTCAGCCTTCTTCGGAATTCTCTTATATCGGCATGTTCCCGCGCCACATTAAGACCACTCGGTGGAGGTTTATGTGACTCAGGACAACTCTTTATTTCAGGCGTCTAGAACAAAGGGAATTCACAGAGGTTGATGATCACTTATTAAAGTCCCGTTTCTCTATAAAGCCCAATGATGACACTTCTACATCTGAGGGCAAAGAGCTCGTGCAGCATGATATTCTCATTTCAGCCACGCCGCCTGCAGTTTCTTCCTTGCAGAAAAAGCTTTCCCAGTGTACTTCTTTAAAATGCTGCAAAATAGTGGGACCGAAGATTTTGGTTTAGGGTTAACTTTAAACGGGCATAGGTACAGGCATGTGGGCATGTTTAGAGACAGTGTTCGAGTTCAGGTTAGAGTTACGGCTGCGTGAGGATTCGGGTTATGGTAAGGTTGTGGATGAAATGTAGGGTGAGTGTGAGGTTTTAGGTAAGAGTGCTTAAGGATGAAAGAACCTATTGTCTCATTTAGGCTTATGGTAAACTTGACTGTTTAGGTATGGGTTAGGGTTAATATTTGTGTGAGGGTTAGAAAGTGTGCGAGGTTAAGAGTTGGGGTCAGGCTTGCGGCTTGTGTGTTACATCCGTTTTGGTTGTGGATAAGTTTAGCTCTCTGTCTAGTTTAAGGGATTGGATTACATTAACAGTGATATGGAGGCTTGGATTGAAGGTGATGGATAGAGTTAAGTTAGGTTCAGGCGAAGGGTGACGGTTAGGAGTAAGGTTAGTTGTAGGGGGAGCTGCATGTTCACATCAGATTTGGGGTTAGGATTAGGCTTAGCCTTAGGGTAGACATATGGTTAGGGTTAGGGCTTGGTTTAGGGTGAGCCTTAGGTTAGGGTTCAGTTTAAGTTTAGGAGTATACAGAATTAGACCTAGGCTTAGGGTTACACCTCTTTTTAGGTTTAGACCTAGGGCTAGGTTTTGACCTAGGTTAGGGTTAGGATTAGGGTTGGTTTTAGGATAGGATTTAGGTTTGAGGTTTCATTTAAGTGTTGGATTATTGGAAGTACATCTGCTCTCCCTGGTTTTCCTTCACGATCACAATGTTTCTGAGATTCATGGTTTAAGGAAAATCTTGCTTCTTGCCGGTTTCAAGGCAAAAAGGCGCCACCGGCAGTTTTTTTTCCGTCAACCTTACGCTCGCTCTTTGAGAATCTTGGGTCTTTGGGAAAGCCGTGAGTCCAGCAAGATTTTTCAGTTCAAGTGTGCCCCAAGCAGTGGGTTCTAGCTCTGAGCAATACAGCCCGTGGAATTCCTGAGAATCTGGAACCTGCTATGAAGTTCAGCCTGCGTTTTATTCACACGGAAGAAGCTCCTTCGAGGTTCCCATGCCTCTGTACACTGATGCTTCCAGCAACGTCATGTCTCACAGGTCTATAGTGCTTCTCTGAGTTTCACTGGTCTAGGGTAAAGGGTGAAGCGCCTGGGTTCCCGTGCTTCACTACTGTATGGCCTCAAGATGATGTTTGTAGGCACAGCGGCAAATCCATCGGTGGCAATTCTCTCATATTGTCATTGCGATGGGAAGATACCTTATTCGCTAGGAAATGTTTTACCATGGAAGACGGGTCACCACAGAGCTGTCTCTTGTGTTGAGACAAACTTTGCTGAATTTACCAGCCAGCAGTTGTGTGTCCTCCCTTTCTTTTAAGGTCGATGGAGACGCACGAGTGTAAGGAGAACGGTGAATGGTGGCCGTTCATAACCCAGGATCATCAGAAACCACAGAGTAAATTTTAGGAACGTAGACGTAGGACAGCGGAGAAAACTTCACTCAGGGACTTCAGTGAACTCTCCTTACAATGCTGAGGCCTGACACGCCTAGTGCCTGGGGGCAACCGGGCTCCTGCCCTAGGTAGTTTTGTTGAGCGTGCCTCCCTCAGGTGGTGCCTTTTCTCTCCCAGCAATATTGCTCCGTGAAATTCTGCCCATGATGAAAACTATTTGCCATGGGTATGTCTTTTCACATCATTGGCCGACTCTTCAAAGTACAAATGCTTTTCTAAACGGGTGCTGCCTCCCTGAGCTTTCCTTTGTCTTGGCTCAATCGATGCAGATTCCTGTGCTGAATAAGTGATGGACTAGCACAGCTGGGTGCTTGTCAGTATAGCCAGCACAAGCAGCAATTTCGTTTGTCAAGACCCACCTGGCTGGATCAAGGTTCCTTATTCCTGTGAAAACGATTTTTATCCAAAATCTAGAGGAGCACCAGTGTGCCTCTGGGAGCTACACCCGGGCCTGCTGAACAGAGGCTCCGGAGTTTTCATTTTCTGACTGAAATTCAACAAGGAATTTCATGGATCTAAGGAAACCGTGAATTGTGGACGTACCAGATTCTCACATCTTCATTGTCTAATGGAAGCTTAAGTTTCCCAGTCTGATCCGGCTGCCACTTCATTTCTGGCAATGACCATTCAATTGTGGACGTTCAGCCTTCTTCGGAATTCTCTTATATCGGCATGTTCCCGCGCCACATTAAGACCACTCGGTGGAGGTTTATGTGACTCAGGACAACTCTTTATTTCAGGCGTCTAGAACAAAGGGAATTCACAGAGGTTGATGATCACTTATTAAAGTCCCGTTTCTCTATAAAGCCCAATGATGACACTTCTACATCTGAGGGCAAAGAGCTCGTGCAGCATGATATTCTCATTTCAGCCACGCCGCCTGCAGTTTCTTCCTTGCAGAAAAAGCTTTCCCAGTGTACTTCTTTAAAATGCTGCAAAATAGTGGGACCGAAGATTTTGGTTTAGGGTTAACTTTAAACGGGCATAGGTACAGGCATGTGGGCATGTTTAGAGACAGTGTTCGAGTTCAGGTTAGAGTTACGGCTGCGTGAGGATTCGGGTTATGGTAAGGTTGTGGATGAAATGTAGGGTGAGTGTGAGGTTTTAGGTAAGAGTGCTTAAGGATGAAAGAACCTATTGTCTCATTTAGGCTTATGGTAAACTTGACTGTTTAGGTATGGGTTAGGGTTAATATTTGTGTGAGGGTTAGAAAGTGTGCGAGGTTAAGAGTTGGGGTCAGGCTTGCGGCTTGTGTGTTACATCCGTTTTGGTTGTGGATAAGTTTAGCTCTCTGTCTAGTTTAAGGGATTGGATTACATTAACAGTGATATGGAGGCTTGGATTGAAGGTGATGGATAGAGTTAAGTTAGGTTCAGGCGAAGGGTGACGGTTAGGAGTAAGGTTAGTTGTAGGGGGAGCTGCATGTTCACATCAGATTTGGGGTTAGGATTAGGCTTAGCCTTAGGGTAGACATATGGTTAGGGTTAGGGCTTGGTTTAGGGTGAGCCTTAGGTTAGGGTTCAGTTTAAGTTTAGGAGTATACAGAATTAGACCTAGGCTTAGGGTTACACCTCTTTTTAGGTTTAGACCTAGGGCTAGGTTTTGACCTAGGTTAGGGTTAGGATTAGGGTTGGTTTTAGGATAGGATTTAGGTTTGAGGTTTCATTTAAGTGTTGGATTATTGGAAGTACATCTGCTCTCCCTGGTTTTCCTTCACGATCACAATGTTTCTGAGATTCATGGTTTAAGGAAAATCTTGCTTCTTGCCGGTTTCAAGGCAAAAAGGCGCCACCGGCAGTTTTTTTTCCGTCAACCTTACGCTCGCTCTTTGAGAATCTTGGGTCTTTGGGAAAGCCGTGAGTCCAGCAAGATTTTTCAGTTCAAGTGTGCCCCAAGCAGTGGGTTCTAGCTCTGAGCAATACAGCCCGTGGAATTCCTGAGAATCTGGAACCTGCTATGAAGTTCAGCCTGCGTTTTATTCACACGGAAGAAGCTCCTTCGAGGTTCCCATGCCTCTGTACACTGATGCTTCCAGCAACGTCATGTCTCACAGGTCTATAGTGCTTCTCTGAGTTTCACTGGTCTAGGGTAAAGGGTGAAGCGCCTGGGTTCCCGTGCTTCACTACTGTATGGCCTCAAGATGATGTTTGTAGGCACAGCGGCAAATCCATCGGTGGCAATTCTCTCATATTGTCATTGCGATGGGAAGATACCTTATTCGCTAGGAAATGTTTTACCATGGAAGACGGGTCACCACAGAGCTGTCTCTTGTGTTGAGACAAACTTTGCTGAATTTACCAGCCAGCAGTTGTGTGTCCTCCCTTTCTTTTAAGGTCGATGGAGACGCACGAGTGTAAGGAGAACGGTGAATGGTGGCCGTTCATAACCCAGGATCATCAGAAACCACAGAGTAAATTTTAGGAACGTAGACGTAGGACAGCGGAGAAAACTTCACTCAGGGACTTCAGTGAACTCTCCTTACAATGCTGAGGCCTGACACGCCTAGTGCCTGGGGGCAACTGGGCTCCTGCCCTAGGTAGTTTTGTTGAGCATGGCTCCCTCAGGTGGTGCCTTTTCTCTCCCAGCAATATTGCTCCGTGAAATTCTGCCCATGATGAAAACTATTTGCCATGGGTATGTCTTTTCACATCATTGGCCGACTCTTCAAAGTACAAATGCTTTTCTAAACGGGTGCTGCCTCCCTGAGCTTTCCTTTGTCTTGGCTCAATCGATGCAGATTCCTGTGCTGAATAAGTGATGGACTAGCACAGCTGGGTGCTTGTCAGTATAGCCAGCACAAGCAGCAATTTCGTTTGTCAAGACCCACCTGGCTGGATCAAGGTTCCTTATTCCTGTGAAAACGATTTTTATCCAAAATCTAGAGGAGCACCAGTGTGCCTCTGGGAGCTACACCCGGGCCTGCTGAACAGAGGCTCCGGAGTTTTCATTTTCTGACTGAAATTCAACAAGGAATTTCATGGATCTAAGGAAACCGTGAATTGTGGACGTACCAGATTCTCACATCTTCATTGTCTAATGGAAGCTTAAGTTTCCCAGTCTGATCCGGCTGCCACTTCATTTCTGGCAATGACCATTCAATTGTGGACGTTCAGCCTTCTTCGGAGTCGTTCTGTGCCTGGAACACTTGTTTCCTCATAAAGGGAGACAATGGGTAGCAAACATCACTAAGGACATGGCATATATTTAGTCCCAGATATCACCACAGTTATTTTCTCAGACAAAGAGATCACTAGTCATTTGGTGCCAACAGAGCACAGGGAGCAATGCAGAAGGAAACCTCACAGACCTGCCTCTGGACGGTAGTATGTCACTGAGCTCAGTATATTTGAAATCATGCACTGCACGCATGAATCTGGCTATGCCTGTAGGACGAGAATTACCATGATAACCTGTATTTCAAGAAGGAAAGTGGGTTCTATAGGATGACAATGAAATATTAGAGTCACTTTAATATTTGTTCTGCAAACAGAGAATACTAGTTCCTCCTTTCAAGTGGGCAGTGAGGAGAAAATTTAGGTTAAGGAAAAGAAAAACTCTCCATGGAGACCTGATTCCAACAGGAAATCCTCCCTATCCTTCATCTGTGTCTGTCTAGGGCTGGGTGTCTGTGCTCAGTGGGTCCTGTGCGCCCCCTGCTGCCCAGTGTTTTCCCTGTAGGGGAGGCTTATGTCTGGGCTCACACTGACTTCCCCTCACTGTGCTCCTTGCACAGTAATACATGGCCGTGTCCTCAGCAGTCACGGAGCTCAGCTGCAGGGAGAACTGGTTCTTGGATGTGTCTGGGTTGATGACTAGACAATCTTTTAGAGATGGCGCATATTCTCTGTACCATTTTGAGCTGTAGTAGTAAGTCCTTCCCATCCATTCAAGGCCGCTTCCAGAGTGCTGCCTGATCCAATCACAAGTAGCACTGGTACTGGAAACAGAGTCCCCCGTGATGGTGCAGGTGAGAGTGATGGTCTGTGAAGGTCTAACCATCTGAGGACCAGACTCCTGAAGCTGCACCTGCGCCAGGCCACCTGGAGACATAGGAAATAAACATAAAACACCCTACCTCTGTGAATATGCCTTGTAGGATTCCATCTTCCCCCAACACTGACCTGATGGGAGACACAGCACTATGAGGAGAAGGAGGAAGGAAGCAGACATTTTGGAGCAAGGTCACCCTTATTCAGCAGTCACTTGAGTCCCTGGTGGGGAGACAGCATTTAAACAGGAAATCACATTAGTGATTTGCCTATGAACACCATTGGCTGGATAAGGTCTGGAGACTGTGAACAGTCCACGGGCACATAGGTCCTGCTGCTCCAAAAGGAGTTTTCTCCAAGACTGGCTCCTGCCGCATGCTGGACCAAGGCAGCTTGCAGACATGGAGGTTATCAGATGCCTAAGCAGAGGCTGAGTTTCACATCTTGCCAGATCGAAGTGTGTGCTCGCTGAAATTAATGAGTCCTGGTGTATCTGTGTTCTTTGATATGAACACTTCACATTTTCATTCACTTATTCTTTCTGTTGTTCATTGTGAGCTCTGAGAGCTATTCACACACCAGGAACTTTTCTCCACTGAGGAAAAAAAATCATTGAATCAAGCAAGCAAGTCAACAAGCAAGCAAAGAAATATTTGCCTCAAAAACCTAACCCTCTCTCCTTGAGTCTTTTCTGCCTCATAGAGACCCTGTATGGTTGAACAGAACTTCTCTGTGGGATTCTTGGTACAGTTTGACAGTTCAAAAATGTACCCTGGGTCTGATAACCTCCTATTTCTGCAAGGACTAACTAGTGATTTTAAATCATCGAGCTTTCATTTAATAACCAGATACATAACCTCAAACTGTCACTTGCCTCTTCATATCTCCTCCCTAAGGTGTCTAATATATTACAGGGCATTATGATGTCACATTCAGGATGAAGGAGCCCATGAAAACAGCCATGGGTCAGAGTTTTCGCTCACATTACATACAAGTGAAGCTGGGCGATGGGTAAAGAAAGCTGGAGAATACTTTGATGGACTTTGAATGATGGTGGTTTTGGAGAAGAATTTTGAAAATACCATGGGGTACTATAAAAATAAATTGATCTTAGAGGGAGTACAGGCACGGAATTTCCTAGAAGTAAGGATACGGATGGTAGCACTTCACCTCACACACGTTGGTCATGCTATGAGGAGAGGGCAGTACCTGGATAAAAAGACTACATGCTCAGTAAAGTCGAGGGTCAGTGAAAAACGGGGACCTCCCTAATGACATGGATTGATGCAACAGATGTAGCCATGAGACCAAGCATAACCAGTGTGATGATGGCGCAGCATCAGACCGTGCTCTGTTCTGCAGAAGATTGGTATCAGTTGGAACAGATTCAAAGGTACCTGAAATAAGCAAAAATGTGTCAAAACACACAACAGTATTCTACACAGTCCCTGTTAGAATGATAGTTTGGGGAAGGGGGTTGGAAATGAATATGTAATGTCATGTTGAAAAACACACTGCACCAAGGGCTCAAGTAGAAAGAAAATATTTTGAAAATAATGACAGCAACATATATACAAATGTGCTTGACATAATAGATGGATGTATGGATTGTGATAAGAGCTGTAAGAGCTCAAAATAAAATGATATTTTTTAAAAAAGAAGAACCAACTAATAAAAATTTTTTTAAAAAGAAATGTACTCATCAAAAGGAAATGTGTTCCAAGTTTCCAACCCAATTACTGCTGAGAAACAAAGGCAGGGGCTGGATGACAATGAAATGGGGAAGCTTTACTTGGAAAGTGGAAGGAATGATCCAAAAGGAGAATCCTCAAGATAAGATCCTGAAAAAAAAGGAATATAAAAAGAGAAGGAGAATTTTTTTAATTTATACTTTTAGGCATAAGGATCAGTAAGTAAATTTAGGGATTAATGGATATGTACCAGTTTCACAGGAACAATCATGGATATGCACAGGGTGGGGTTGTGATTATTGAAAAGACATGGCTTTTTGTACTTCTTGCTTCTAAATGTCTTTCCATTTCATCTGATGTCTTTCAAGCACATTTTGGATCCTTGGCCAAAGTCCTGTTTCATGGTGACCTGGAGGTTGGGAATGTCTTTCCTCTGCATGTGTGCCCAGCAGGTTTAGTCCTAAATGATAGTAGGACCCATTCTCAGAGGAAATGGGTCAACAAAGAGAGGGTATCAGGAAGTAAAATGCAGAATAAGTATCGGCAATACATAAGGTATGTATATTTCATAATCTTGTGTCAATATGTCATCTCCCAGGGGAGATTCCTTGGGGAAGTGTGAAATTTGCAGTGTTACACAGGGCCAAGGAGTTTGGGCAGTGGTCTCACACAGAATGTCCAATGACTTCATTGTTCTTATTCTGGAATCTGATTCTTCTTGGTTCCTTTATTGGTAATAAATTATTGGTAATAATTATTGGTGATAAATATTGGTAAAATTTCACCAAAGATTATTTACAACATTAATAAAAATAAAATTTCCTTAAGATGGTAAATCTATTGTCATATATTGTTGCTTATTTTCCTTTCCTCCCTTCCTCTCTCCCTCCTTCCCTCCCTCCTTCCCTCCCTCTCATCCTTCTTTCCTTCCTTCCTTTCAGGATGTAGCAGTGATTGATAGACAGCCTTGAGAAAGAATGTGCATACCATTTCCTCTTCCATCATTCCTGTCAAAGAGAAAACTGGGGTTTCTGTTAAAAATTAAAGAGTTTATTTGAGTAACAAAACAATCCAGGGAGTGGCAGTAGTATCTCTAAGGATCCAAAGTACTGATGTGAAAGGAAATTTTCAGAGAGTATACATACAGAGGGATCCGGGAAGTTACAAGAAAATTCTGATTGCTTGGCAATTTATAAAGTTTGAGTAATTTCACAATTATATATATATAAGTGTGTATATATATTATATATAAATAGGTGTGCTCATAGGCTTCTTGAAGTATGACAACTTTGGAAAGTAATTACAAAAACACTACACATCATCAACAACAAAAATGAGGTCTGACCTATATCTTTGGCAGAAAGCATCTCCTTATGCTGACCACATAGTTCTTTTGAGCTCCTTCGCAGAATTCAAAAGAAACTCACAAACAATTAGTGGCAGATCAATTAAACACAATCACATGTGGGACTACAGGAGCAGGGAAAGGACCCTGACTGGGAGAGGTACACTACTGCCAAACTGAATAGCTTACAAAATTGGGGCAGAAATCTCTGATGTCCAAGTATGACTTAAGAGCATAGGACTCTAGCTCCCCAATATCCATCTAGGACATAACCAGGGAAGTGTGTTCTTAACTGTGTCTCCCTGCACTGGCCAGGGTGCTCTCAGCAACCTCGCTCTGTCTGACACTCCTTACATTGCTTTACATTGCAAGTCAGGGACCAGAAATAACTCAGTAGAGGCTGACTATGTGGAGATAGAAGCTGAGTTTAGCTGAGTCTGAACTTAAAGTGTCAAATTGCTATTATTTTATGGTAGAAATATAAACTAGTTAGGGGAATTTTATACTTTGTTTAGCTGTAACTTTGCAAGAACTTCTCCATAGCCCTGACCCAGGTTAACCCCCTCTATCTTGTCTCACTGATTCTCCTGTGACTGTGTGTAGGCATGAGTTGTCATGGGTGCTAGCTAAGTCAAAGGCCTAATTTTTTCCTTAGTGTCATTTCTGTCCCTACTTGTTAAGATCTGGCACCTGTATACATGGCCGGTCTCATCGATATTTAGGGCCCTAGCACTGAAAGCCCTGAAAAAAAAGATCTTAGTTAAAGCAAATTGTTTTCACCGTTTGTAGCTGTCATTCCAAGATTTGTGTCTGTGTGAAAAATTGTTTCACTCAGTCTGTGTACATGTGTGTATATGTGTTAGGCCAGGGTGACTAGAAAAAAAATGTAATGACACTCCTATAGGTATAAGAAAGAGCTTTATATCAAGGAGTGATTGTATATCAAACAAACATCCCAGTCCAGCTCAAGTCCATTAGTCCAGTACTAGTCCAGGAATCCCTCGTCAAACTCACACAGCCACAAGCAACGATGCAGAGTGCAGGAAGCACAGCCTTGTGGGTGAAGAGTTCTGTGGTGGACGCATCTCCAGGGCTTTGGCAGGTCTCCCAGTGGCCCCTCAACAAGAAGGTGAAAACAGAGAGAGGAAGTTCCCAGGATGATCCTTGTGATAAGGCCACACCCACTAGGAGCTATCATCAGGCTTCCAAAATCCACCTCTTCATTTCTATATCTTCAATTTGACATGACATTGTGTGTGTGTGTGTGTGTGTGTGTGTGTGTGTGTGTGTAATCACTTCTAGTCAGTTGGCCACACAGCTGTGTTAAATATTACATGGCAAAGGTGAGTGAGTGCTTCCAGTGCCTCATCTGCTTGTTGAAGCATTTCAGTAGGCATTCCACTGCTCCCTGGACCTACTTTTTCACTGATGCTCTTAGTGCACCTTTACCTTTTTCTTGAGTGATCCTGGTTTTTGCTGATGGTTCCTCTTGAAGCAGTGTGGGAAACAGCTACCTGTCTTTTGCCCTTTGTTCTGTATCCTTGAACAGCGTTCTGCCATTTGTTTCAAAGTTCACTGTAAAGGTGAACTCTCATGTATTTTAGCCTAAAGACCTTTATTATAGACATTTAGAGTCTTTACCACTGGGAATGTTAACATTTTTTTAAAAACTACCAAAAGTCCCATGGAAGTTTATTTCCAATAATTTTGATAAAGCTGCCTCTGAAAGCTCACCCTGGCTAAGAAGGTTCTGGAGTCCCCTGGTGGAGAAGCTGCATTTAAAGATGCCAGGTATTTGTATATGAGTGTCACTGTGAATGGTATACAATATGGGAACAGGGAACAGCTTGCTAAACTCATGGATCACAACTCCACAGGAAGGTTTCCCCAAGAGCTGGTTCCTGAAGCAAGTGGGATGCAGGCAAGTGAAAGACCAAGAAGGTTTCCAGGGCTCTCAATATTATGACACACATAATTTAATCTTTGACTCAAGGAGTGGATGCTGGGTTTGAACCCATAACCTGTGGTTAGTAACTTAATACTTAGTCCACTGCACCATGCAGCCTTTTTATAAACATCTGCTTCAGGGAACCTGTATTACAGGGTAGTGTGATGTCACTTTGAGGACCAATTGCCTCAAATGCCTGTGATATCTGTACAATGGGTAGGGACGACTACTGAAAAGTCGATGACCAAAATTATGGTTTGGGGGAAGATATTGAAAGTATCAGTGACTGCAAGTAAGGAAACCTTACTTTATCGACTCGGCATCCCTGATATTCTCCTTCAGTCTTATTTTTGTTCCCCAAATGCAAAGGGTATTTAAAAGAACGTGATTGGAGTTCTCAAAAAATGTTCGAAAAGGAAAACACTGACTTGAACATTAAATTACATTAAAATACACTGTCAGGAAATAGCTTTTTTTTTAAGATTTCTGTTTTTTATCAGTAATAAATCTGGTGTACATGTACAAGGGACCCTCAAAGTGGCAGATATACTTATATTTCTTTTTACATATATACTCATACTTTGAATATATTGAGCATATATTCAAATAATATATTACAAATATATTGAAATATTTTTAAAACATTTTATTAGGGACTCATACAACTCTTATCAAAATCCATACACACATCAATTGTGTAAAGCACATCTGTACATTCGTTGCCCTCATCATTTTCAATGCATTTGCTCTCCACTTAAGCCCTTTGCATCAGGTCCTTTTTTCCCCTTTCCTCCCCGCTTCCCCCTCTCCCCTCCTTCGTGAGCCATTGATAATTTATAAATTATTATTTTGTCATATCTTGCCCTGTCCTATGTCTCCCTTCACCTCGTTTTCTGTTGTCATCCCCCAGGGAGGAGGTCACATGTAGATCTTTGTAATCGGTTCCCTCTTTCCAACCCACTCACCCTCAATCCTCCCAGTATCGCCCCTCACATCCCTGGTCCTGAAGGTTTCAACTGCCCTTGATTCCCTGTGCCGCCAGCTCCTATCTGCACCAGTGTTCATACTCTGCTCTATCCAGACTTGCAAGGTAGAATTCAGATCATAATAGTTGGGGGGGAGGAAGCATTTAGGAACTGGAGGAAAGCTGTATTCTTCATCGGTGCTACATCCCACCCTGATGGACTCATCTCCTCCCCTAGACCCCTCTGCAAGGGGATCTCCAGTGTCCGACAAATGGGCTTTGGGTCTCCACTCTGCACTTCCCCCTTCATTCACTATGGTATGATTTTTTCCCCCTGATGATGCCTTATACCTGATCCCTTCGACACCTCGTGATCGCACAGGCTGGTGTGCTTCTTCCATGTTGGCTTTGTTGCTTGTGAGCTAGATGGCCACGTGTTTACCTTCAAGCTTTTAAGACCCCAGACACTATCTCTTTTGATAGCTGGGCACCATCAGCTTTCTTCACCACATTTGCTTATGCACCCATTTGTCCTCAGCGATCATATCATGAAATATTTTTATTTTATATAATGATATTTGTATTTATTTATTCACTTTAACATATATTTACTTATATTGATATTCACAGTAATTTTCATATTTATATTCATATTTATGTTCACATATATGTTTAGATTCATATGTGTATTTAGATTTAGATTCATATTTACATTGACATGCATATTCATATTCACACTCAAATTGTTATTCATGTTTATATTTTCAATTATATTTACACTAATATTCATGTTCTTATTTGTATTGATATTAATATCTGTACTTCCATACATATTCACATGTATATGTGTATTCATATTTAGGGCATGTTTGAGTCAAATTAATCTAGCAACCAATGATTACTGTTTTCCAGTGCAGTTATAGAGGTCTACCATTTTTACAGTTTGAACATTTTTTATAGCATATGATCTATTTCTTCTTTTTTAATTTTCAGTTGACATCTTGGACATCAGACTTTTTAAACTTAGATAGATAGTGTTCAGGGCCCAGGCCCAATCCCAGCTACATGGAAAGCCACTGCTCCCCCCAGAAGAATTTACTTCAGAAGATAGCACAGAAGCTACAGGTCAGAGAGAGGGATATGTCTGATCAAAGCACATGGGAGCAATGAAGGGTGAGGAAGAGGGAGTGGAGCACATCCTGACCCACCAAGCCTTGAGGACTGATATCCTTGCTCAGAGTAGTCAATGCACAGAGAGAACCATATGGCCGGCCCCACTAGGAAACATGAAAACCCTCACGAACCCAAAGCCCTACAGGGGACAGCACTGGAGATACAGTGTGGGAGTGGCACCCGATCTGACCCCACCACAACAAGGCAAAACACTAAGGCCGGGCAATAGAACAGCAAGAGTACAGAGCAAGGAAGCCCCAAAGGAGTACCAAAACTAGACTTTGGGGCCAGGCCGTGGCACCCCATCAAACTCCACTGGAAAACACTCCTAAACGTCATCAAACAGACCTTGAACTATTATGTCTTTGTTTTGTTTTTGCTGCTGTTTTGTTTTCTTTTGTCACTTTGTCTTGCTCTGTCTTATTTTGTGTGCGTATTATTATCTCTGCAGGTCTATCTAGGTAAGATAGGCTAGATAAACAATCTGGAGGAGAAAACAACGTGACCGATGGTCCTGGGGGAGGGGGGGTCAAAGGAGAGGGGGAGGTTGGGGAAAGGAAATGGTGTTAATAAACCTGGGGACAAGGGTACAAGAAGGGATCCAAAATCAGTGGCAAGAAGCATGTGAGACGCCTGATAGGGATTGATCAAGGACAATGTAACTAAGTAGGATTACTGAATCCAAAATGGAGGCTGAGCATGATAGTGGGACAAGAGGAAAGTAAAAGGAAATAATGGAAAGAACTAGGAGGCAAAGGACATTTATAGAGGTCACAATGCAGGCATGTACATATGTAAATATATTTATATATGATGATGGGGGAATAAATCTATGTCCATATATTTATAAGTTTATATTAAGGTAGCCAATTGACATTGAACCTCCACTCAAGTACTCCCTCAGTGCAAGAACACTTTGTTCTATTAAACTAGCATTCCATAATGTTCACCTTCCTAATACTATCACTGAAGACATATGGGTGCATAATCAAATGTGGTGAAGAAAGCTGATGGTGCCCAGCTATCAAAAGATATAGCATCTGGTTTCTTAAAGGCTTGAAAGTAAACAAGCAGTCATCTAGCTCAGAAGCAACAAAGCCCACATGGAAGAAGCCCACTAGACTGTGTGATCACGAGGTGTCAAAGGATCAGGGACCAGGCATCAAAGAACAAAAATTCATATCACTGTGAATGAGGGGAAGTACAGATTTGGGAGCCAAAGCCCATCTCTAGGCAACTGGACATGCCCCTACAGAAGGGTCTTGGGGAGAAAAAGAGTGCAGGGTGCAGTGTAGCAAATATGGAACACAAAACTTTCCTCTAGTTCTTAAATGCTTCCTCCCCCCACCACTATCATGATCCCAATTCTACCTTACAAATCCATCCCGACCAGATAATGTACACTGGTACAGACAGGAACTGGAAACGCATGGAATCCAGTTCAGAAGATCCCTTCAGGAACAGTGGAGTGAGTGGCGATACTGGGAGGGTTGAGGGAATTTGGGGATGTAAAGGGGGAACCGATTTCAAGGATCTATATATAACCTCCTCCCTAGGGGATGAACAAGAGAAAAGTGGGTGAAGGGCAACATCAGACAGTGTGAGATATGACAAAATAATAATAATTTATAAATTATCAAGGGTTCATGAGTGAGGCAGAAGTGGGAGGGAGGGGAAAATGAGAAGGTGATACTAAGGGCTCAAGTAGAAAGCAAATGTTTTGAGAAGGATGATGACAACAAATGTACAAATGTGCTTGACACAATGGATGGATGGATGTATGGTTTGTGACAAGAGTTGTACGAGCCCCACCCCACCCCCGCAAATGATTTTTTAAAAATAAAGATAGGTAGTGTTTTTCTAGAAATATGTCCACTTATTCTAAATTTTCAAATTCACTGTTGTGATCTTCATAGTTTTGGTTCTGTTGTGATATTGGCCTTTTCATTTCTTATTCTTTATATTTGCTTTTCTTATTCCTTTTAGTTTAATAAATTTACCAGTAGTTTGTCAAACTTTGTTAATATTTTTAAAGAATTAACTTGTCTTATTGATTATTTCCCTGTTTCCTTTTCATTTATTTCTTCTTTTTTTTTTTTTTGCTGCAAAAGATCTCTTTATTGTTTTTTTTTTAACAATTTATTGGGGCTCATACAATTCTTGTCACAGTTCATAGATATACATACATCAATTGTATAAAGCACATCTGTACAGTCTTTGCCTTAATCATTTTTTTCTCCTCTTTTCTTTTTTTACATTTTATTAGGGACTCATACAACTCTTATCACCATCCATACATATACATACATCAATTGTATAAAGCACATCCATACATTCCCTGCCCCAATCATTCTCAAGGCATTTGCTCTCCACTTAAGCCCCTTGCATCAGGTCCTCTTTTTTTTCCCCTCCCTCCCCGCTCCCCCCTCCCTCATGTGCCCTTGGTAATTTATACATCGTTATTTTGTCATATCTTGTCCTATCCAGAGTCTCCCTTCCCCCCTTCTCTGCTGTCCCTCTCCCAGGGAAGAGGTCACATGTGGATCCTTGTAATCAGTTCCCCCTTTCCAACCCACTCACCCTCCACTCTCCCAGCATCATCCCTCACACCCTTGGTCCTGAAGGTATCATCCACCCTGGATTCCCTGTACCTCCAGCCCTCATATGTACCAGTGTACAGCCTCTGTCCTATCCAGCCCTGCAAGGTAGAATTCGGATCATGGTAGTTGGGGGGAGGAAGCATCCAGGATATGGGGGAAAGCTGTGCTCTTCATCGGTACTACCTCGCACCCTAATTAACCCATCTCCTCTCCTAAACCCCTCTATGAGGGGATCTCCATTGGCCGACACTTGGGCCTTGGGTCTCCACTCTGCACTTCCCCTTTCATTTAATATGGTATATATATACATATATACATATACATATATACATATACACAAATATACACATACATACACACACTTACATCTTTTTTTTTTGCATGATGCCTTATACCTGGTCCCTTTGGCACCTCGTGATCGCACTGGCCGTTGTGCTTCTTCCATGTGGGCTTTTTTGCTTCTGAGCTAGATGGCCGCTTGTTCACCTTCAAGCCTTTAAGACCCCAGACACTATCTCTTTTGATAGCCGGGCACCATCAGCTTTCTTCACCACATTTGCTTATGCACCCATTTGTCTTCAGCGATCCTATCATGGAGGTGTGCAGTCAATGATATGATTTTTTGTTCTTTGATGCCTGGTAACTGATCCCTTTGGGACCACTTGATCACACAGGCTGGTGTGTTCTTCCATGTGGACTTTGTTGCTTCTGAGCTAGATGGCCGCTTGTTTATCTTCACCTTTTCATTTATTTCTGCTCTATTCTTTAATATTTATTGTCTTCTGGTGACTGATGTTTTACTTAGCTCTTTTTTGTTCTAACTGTTGAAGGTTTGTGTTACCATGCTGACTTTTGCTTTATTTTTTGATATCTTCATATATTGTTCATAACGTGTGTTCTTAGTATTGCTTCTGAAGTATACTAAAGCTTTTGGTATGCTTATTTTTGTTTTTGTAAGGAATTTAAAATCTTAATCCCTACCATTTCCAAGTAATTTAATGCACACAATTGCTCATTTTCCATGTTAGATTTTATTCTTTTATCTTCCTATTGTTCATATATAATTTAATAATGCGGTGAAGTAAAATTTATTTGTAATATCACAATTTTAAAAAATGTATTAAAGCTAGCATTGTAGCCTAACGTATGGTTTATTCTGAAGAATGGTACATATGAACATGAGAAGAAGGTACATTGACGTTTTCCCAGATAGTATGTTTCCTACATGTCTAAGAGGTCAGTAATTGTGGTATTTAGTTCTTCTGTTACTGTATTGATTTATTATCCAGTTGATATTTAGTGTTGTTCTGTCAAACCCAGTGTGGATGTATTTAACTCTATTACTGTAAAATTATGTAGTTCTATCTTTAAGTCTATAAGAGCTTGATTAATATATTTTGAGGGTCTGCCACTAAATTAATATATACTTATTACTATTTTTCATCTTGCTCTTTTGTTCCTTTTATCATATAATGCCCTTATTTGTCTCTCATTAAAGATTTGGTCCTATTTTATTATTAATTTGTATAGCCAGTAACACATTTTAAAATTGTAATTGATTAATATTGCTACCCTTGCTTTTTTAATTTCCATTTTCTTGATATATTTTCTTCTACCTTTGATTTTTAGATTATATTTGTCTTTATGTCTTAATTGTGTTTCTTTTTTTTTTCACAGTTGAGCTTGCTTTATGGGTGGCATGCTGGCTGGGTTGTGGGGGCAGGGCAAAGACTCAGACTGAGCTTATCAAGGGACTGGGGCATGGCGTCCTAGCTGGTGCCAGGATGGGATCAACTCCTTCAGGACGGAGGGGCTATGAGAAGAGGCGGCAGAGAGAGCGAGGAGAGGTGGGGAAGGAGGGAGGGGTGACAAGGGGATGGGGTAGGAAGAGAGACAAAGGGAAGGCAAGGAGGAGACAAAAAGCAGGGCCTGGCTGGGGCTGATGTACAAACCAGAGGTGCTCCGTCTGGTCAGCA
Source organism: Tenrec ecaudatus (assembly GCF_050624435.1). Classification (NCBI taxonomy): domain Eukaryota; kingdom Metazoa; phylum Chordata; class Mammalia; order Afrosoricida; family Tenrecidae; genus Tenrec; species Tenrec ecaudatus. Next base: position 45,800 of record NW_027457928.1, read on the forward strand.
GCAGGAGAGGCTCAAAGGGGAGCCTCCTGGGAAGTGTAGGCAGCCATGAGGGCCCGCTTCAGCTGCTCGTAGGTGACGAACATCACCACGTTCCAGGAACCTAGGCGGAGAAAGGAGGGCATGACCCCTTTGTAGAAGGCCCGGGGCCCCTCCTTCTGGAGCATGGTAAGGGCGCAGTTGCCAGCGCTGCTGTACTGGCCCAGGGCAGAGTTCATATATCTTGTCTTGACCACGTTGACGGGGAGGCGATAACGGTGGTGCAGAAGCCGGCCCCGAAGGCGGAAATGAAATGGCAAGGGAGGTCATCCGTCATGAGGTTGGCCTTCAGGAGGGAATCTTTGATGAGGTCATAGGTCACCAGTTCAGCACAGTTGACAATGGCATTCCGAGCCACATTGGGTGAGGTCCCTTTCCAGAGTCCCTGAAACCCTTCCTCCCGAGCAATGATCTTGTAGGCATCCACAGTGCTCTGGTATCTTGGGCTACCTCCAGCCGGGGCCTGACCTTGGAACCAGACCTTCACCACATCTGTGGGCTGGGCCACCACCACAGCCAGGGCACCAGTGGTGCTGCCTGCCAGGAGGCGGCTACCGATGCCGGCATGCTCAGAGCCCTTGGTGTAGAACTGCTTGACGGAGTCATAAAGGCCGATGCGAACAGAGGCGAAGCTCATCTGGCGCTGGAGGCCGGCGACCAGCCCGTTGTAGAGGTTGCGGGGGCCCTCTGTGCGCACCATGGTCAGGGTGGTGTCCAGCACGCCGCGGTACTGAGCGCTGGCTATGGCCCGCAATGGCCCTTGGCTTTCTCCTTGGATCTGCAGCCGGACTTTAGCGGTATCCAGGGGGAAGGTGATGAGATCCGCGATGCAGGCGGCTGTGCCAGCCCCCAGGAACTTCACCGTGGCGGTCGGGGGCACATCGGTAGCCTTGGACCCAACCATGATGCTGACATCCTGCTACCTCCCAGTAATGAAGACGGGTGGAGAAGGGGAGGGCACCTTCAATCAGCAACAAGATGAGATAGAGGAACTCTGCCGGAATCCGGACTTGTAAGGTCTCAAGATGAGGCCTCCGAAGATCAAGCTTCTCTAAAGACGTCCCATTCTTCAAAGCCAACAGTGGCGATCAGGATCTAATCTCTTTGGTTTTCCATAGAAAATAGCTGAGATATGGAACACCTATTGGTCATACTATGTATCCGGGCTGCGGGGAGAACACGAGATGCAGATGGCAGTGCGGTCGGCGGGGACACAATCGGAGATGAAGCCGTCGGGGTGCAGCAGATTTATGGATCAAGCAGATTTATGCTTTTCACTGCCTCTTGAGAGGTGCATTGAGTCCTTTTACATTCCATGTCATTATTGATGTGTATGCATTTATTGCTGTCATAATGCATTGCATTTCTGGGTTTTTTTTCCCCCTTTGTGGAGTTATTGAGTTTTTCCCCTCAAATTTTGTGCCCTGAGTTCATTTTTTTAAGTTTCTGTTAATTTTTTTCATTATTATTTTGTAAGACTCCATGCTTTGTTCTTGTTTTTCTTATGGATTAGCTTTATCTTTTCTTCTTCTTCATCCTTTCCATATTACTTGAGAATTTTGTTAATAATTATATGATTCCAGACAATAATATTGGCATAGAAAATATTTTCTAGATCATTCTAAGGGAAATTTATTGAATAAATATGCATTTTTGAGTATTTATTAGGATGAAAAGATTCAAGATACATCAGAGGGTGTGAAGAAAATTTCCACTCAGCATGAGAATATTTTTTTTGCATTACCTATTTCTAACTTTGACAACAAATGGCCCTAGTTAGTTTCCTGGAGTGTAAACTGAGATCTCATCTATACTTATTATTCTGAAGTCTGCCTTTGGATCTCTGGTGACAGACAGACAAAGCCCATTCTAATGAAGAGAAGGCAAGTGCCAATGCAGGAAGTTTCCCAAGAGTCACTGTGCATGGTATCCCTAGAAAGGTGCTGACAAGGTGGGGAAACCACAGCTTCTGAGAGGAAATCATCACGACTTCATTGCCTGGCATCTGCTGAAAATGGCCTAAAGAACATTTTGAGAAATTAGTTTGCAATTTCCTCCCCTTGTGACATATTTACTATCCTTTGGAATCAAAGCTGTCCTTCCAATGAGTGCTCCCTTTATTGTGACTCCAATGAGTGATCTTACTAATGACTCCGCCCACCGGACAGGTCATTCCAGTTCACCTGTTCCCAGTGTCAGGAGTCTCTCTGTTTGGAACCCTTGTTTCTGCATACAGGGAGACAATGGGTAGCAAGCATCACGAAGGACATGTCACAAATTTAGCCCCAGAAGTCACCACAATTGTTTTCTCAGATATAGAGATCATTAGTCATTCACTGCACGATTCACTGACAACAGTGCACAGGGAGCAAAACAGAAGGAAACCTTCACAGACCTGACCCTGGGCGATAGTAGGTCACTGAGTACATTTGAAATCATGCATTGCATGCATGAATCTGGCATGCCTGTATTTTATTGTCAAAGGTTTTGAGTCATGGATAGGGTGAGAATTACCATGATAACCTGTTTTTCAAGAAGGAAACTGGTTTCTAAAGGAAGGCAATGAAATATTAGAGTAACTTTAATATTTGTACTGTGAACAGACAATGCTAGTTCCTCCTTTAAAGTTGGCAGTGAGGAGAAAATTTAGAGAGTAATAAATTCTACATTACAAATCTGACTAGATGAGAGGATGTGCATAGGCACAGATAGCAACTGGAAACACAGGGAATTCAGGACAGATGACACCTTCTGGACCAGTGGTGAGAGTGGTGATTCCTGGAGGGTGGAGAGAATGTGGGGTAGAAAGGGGGAACTGATTACAAGAATCTAGTATAGCCTCCTCCCTGGGGGATTGACAGCAGAGAAAATGGTGGGGAGAGATGTCAGACAGTGTAATGTATGACAAAATAATAACAATAATTTATGAATGATGAAGGGTTAATGAGGTAGGGAGAGTGGGGAGGGAGGGGAAAATGAACAGCAGATACTAAGGGCTCAAGTCGAAGGCAAATGTGAGAATGATGATGGCAACACATGTACATATGTTCTTGACACAATGGATGTATGTGTGGATTATGATAAGAATTGTACGAGCCCCCAGGAAAATGATTTAAAAAGAAAAACAAAAACTGTCCGTGGACATGCTGAGAGATGAAAGAGGGAAGGAACCCTGAGTCCTCCTTGTCATCCATTTCTGCCTGTCTAGTGCTGGGGATGTGTGCTCAGTGAGTCCTGTGTGCCCCCTGCTGCCCAGTGTCTTCCTTGCAGGGAAGTTTGTGTCTGGGCTCACACTGACTTCCCCTCACTGTGTTTCCCTTGCACTTAAAGTAATACACAGCTGTGTCCTCAGCAGTCACCGAGCTCAGCTGCAGGGAGAACTGATTCTTAGATGTGTCTCTAGTGATGGAGAGCTGGCTTTGGAGGGATGGGTCATAATTTGTACCGCCATTATAGCATATGAGTCCCATCCACTGCAGACCCTTCACTGAGGGCCGGCGGATCCAGTGCCAGCAGTAACCACTGCTTGTGATGGAGAAACCAAAGACAGTGCAGGTGAGTGACAGCTTCTGGGAGGGCTTCACCAGTACTGGACTCGACTCCTGAAGCTTCACCTGGGACAAGACGCCTGCAGAAAAAACAGATGGTCCACGTCAGTCACGTGAATTCACAACAATTCCCAAAGACCCAGGGCAGATATCTGAATCTCCACTTTGGGAACTGTTACCAGGCACAGGAGAACACACAGAAATAGCATCTTTAGACCACAGCTCTGCTTTCCCAAGAGACCTAGAACCCTGTCTGTAGAGAACTGATAGCTTTCCCGCCCAAGGGTGAAATTTACCCTAGTGCCTGAAGAATGATTGCATGTGAGGGAGCCCTGTCCTTATAAACAGATAGTAATAGAGACCAGACAACCTTTTTCCTCCTGAGCCCATGCTAGGGTAGCTCTTTGTTTGAACTCATATGCATGTTAGTCTACAGAGAGAGAGCACTTGACCTAAGTGGTGTGTATTAAAGATCAAAGGAAAACCAAGTATTTCTGAGCTCAGTGTTTTCTCCCTCCAGCCCCTCAACGTCTCTGCCCTGCCTTGGGCTCCTGTATGTCCTGTGCCCTAGAGAGTGGACAGACTATCATTTGTTGAAACATCAGGTGGACACCAGGGTATCGTCATCACCCACAGTCTCCAAACATCTTTTCTTTCCACTTCAACACTTCCATATCAACCTCCTCAAAGTCTTCAGGGGTTTTCTTTGGGCCACTGCCATCACCAACACCAGCACTCCTACAAACAACACATCTCAGGTTTTGATAACTAGGGCCAATCTCAGTGTAAATAAAGAGATCCAAGTGGCATAGGGCCTCAGGGAGGAGGTTTCCAACTGGGGAATGTGGGCCCCAGAAAAGAATAGTTTCAACTTTGTAACTTCTAACTGATGCAAGACTGAGATGACAGTCCCTTGGTTTGCCAGAGCACATGCAACATTAGGGCAAAACTAGTCAGGAGTTCAAGGATAAATACATAACAGAGAAGTGAGTGAAAATTTAAGTCACCAGGGGTACAGAATAAGAATAATGATATTTCAGGTTTTGAACAAAAAGACACCCACTTGAGACCCAACAAGCACCCTGAATTAAAATAAGGTCCATCCAGGCACTAGTCCTGATCCTGAGCAGGAGCTGGAAATAAAGGAGGGAAGGCGAGAGGGACGGATTAAACGGTAATCACCTGTAATACTTCAGCATCATTAATAAATCGATGTAATTTATACTCCAGGAGCCTTCCTTATTGGAATCTCCAGCCTTTGGTGAGTCCAGAAAATCAGGGGTTCTCAACCTTCCTAAGGCCACGACTCTTTAATACAGTGTCTCATATTGTGGTGATGCCCAAACATAAAATTCTGTTCTTTTTAACATTTTATTAGGGGCCCATACAACTCTTATCACAATCCATACATACACATACATCAATTGTATAAAGCACATCGTTACAATCTTTGCCCTAATCATTTTCAAAGCATTTGCTCTCCACTTAAGCCCTTTGTATCAGGTCCTTTTTTTCCCCCTCCCTCCCCACTCCCCTCCCTCATGAGCCCTTGATAATTTATAGATTATTATTTTGTCATATCTTGCCCTGTCCTATTTCTCCCTTCCCCCCTTTCTCTGCTGTCCGTCTCCCAGGGAGGAGGTCACATGTAGATCCTTATAATCGGTTCCCCCTTTCCAACCCACTCACCCTCTACTCTCCCAGTATTGCCCCTCACACCCCGGTCCTGAAGGTATCATCCACCCTGGATTCCCTGTGCCTCCAACTTCTGTATGCACCAGTGTACAACCTCTGCTCTATCCAGTCTTGCAAGGTAGAATTCGGATCATGGTAGTTTGGGGGAGGAAGCATCCAGGAACTGGGGGAAAGCTGTATTCTTCATCGGTACCATATCACACCCTGACTGACTCATCTCCTCCCCTAAACCCCTCTGTGAGGGGATCTCCAGTGGCCAACAAATGGGCTTTGGGTCTCCACTCTGCACTTCCCCCTTCATTCACTATGATATATTGGATGATGCCTGCCTTATACCTGGTCCCTTTGGCATCTCGTGATCACACAGGTTGGTGTGCTTCTTCCACGTGGGCTTTGTTGCTTCTGAGCCAGATGGCCGCTTGTTCACCTTCAAGCCTTTAAGACCCCAGACACTATCTCTTTTGATAGCGGGCACCATCAGCTTTCTTCACCACATTTGCTTATGCACCTGTTTGTCTTCGGCGATGGTGTCATGGAGGTGTGAAGCCAATGATATGATTTTTTTGTCCTTTGATGCCTGAAAACTGATCCCTCATAAAATTATTTTCATTGCTACTTCATAACTATCATTTTGCTACTGTTATGCATCAGGAGAAACATGTGAAATGGTCGTTCCACCCCTAAAGGGGTCGCGACCCACAGGTTGAGAACTACTGTTCCAGATGCAGGCAGAATAAACCCGGGTTGGATTGGGTGAAGTTGCTGTGGGAGGTGTTCTTAGGAAACACTTGGCACCTCTGGGAACGCCTTGCACACACAGACACACATGCACACAGGTGAACACATGAAAATATTAGCAAACAAGAACCTAAAATGTACGCAGAGAGAATTCAAAAGCCAAGTGAAGTAAGAGACCATGTACAATATTTAACTTACAATAAGAGCTCACCCAAAAACCCAGAGCTTAGCATCGTGATCTGCGTGTTCGTTGCATTTATAAAATGTAATACTTGGTGACACTTTTTTTCCAGTTAATCTCATTTATCAAACAAGGTTTTTTCAACAGTAAATAAACTCTTGTCAAACTTCATTGTTCATTGTTCAACCATAACCACCCTTAAATATTATAAATGATCTCTCTCTCTCTCACCTCTCTCTCTCTCTTCCTCCTTTCAGTGTAGACTGGTTAAATTTTTTCATGTTTGTAATTTTTGAATACTAAGAGGGCACTACAGCATCACCCCAGGGCATAATTACCAATGAAAGCAAATTAATTAATTATAAAGATTGTTTAGCTTAATTATGTCTCCTTAATTATGTGTGTCTTATTTGGAGATAAATAGAATGAATGGGATTAACAATGAATGGTAATTTTTTTATCACCATTATTTGCAAAAATCTGCCTGGGCACACAGACAAGACAGTAAGGCGAACATCAGCTTGAGAAATGATGTCCACTGGCTGGAGAGTACATCGTCAGAGGACCATACTGGGGATACATGGTGTGGAGTGAGCCTGGTCTGACCCCCACCTCCCTCCACAGTGGGGTGGAACAATAAGGGAACAGAACAGGTCAGCAATGGGAGCCAAGCCAAGCCATAAAGCCCCTGAGGAGCCACAAAAGTAGACTTCAGGCTAGGAGGAGAAGTTCCCTAAACTCCCCAGGACCGGCGGGGAGAGAGTCATAAAGGTCAGCAGACAGATCTGGGATTATGTATGTTTTTAGGGTTGGGTTTGTTTGTTTTTTGCTAGTTTTTCCACCCTTTATAATTCAATCTATTCTTTCTGTTTTGTTTCGGCTTTTGTTGTTTTGCCTACCCATATAGGCAATGGTTTTGGAGGGCCTTGGTTCTGGAGTGTGGGGGAAGGGAGTGCTTATCAAACAATTCCATAGGTAGAGGAACAATTAGGAAATTAAATCAATAATGAGGAGGACTTAGAGATTCTGGGGGTGTTGGAGCAATAGCAATTTAGCTAAGAGGCATTACTAAGAGGCAGAAAAGGTGTGAGTGTGATGGTAGAACAGGGGGAATGTAAAACAAAATACAGAAAAGATCTAGGAAGCAAAACTATGGATAGAGGTATAAACATAAGGGTGTACATATATAAATATATAAATTCATAAAATAGAGATATTGACTTGTATGGCCATACATTGAGGAAGTGGATGGACTATGGGCTTCTGCTCCAGCCCGCCCTCAACACCAGATCACTTTGTTCTAACAACATGGCATTTTACTGTATTGTTATTTAAGTTCAAGTTAATTGGGTACAAACATAACAATGGTTGAGAGACAACAATTAATAACACATTCTATGAGTCCAGTAATATTCTGATACCAGGGTCAGATAATGATACTTCAAGAAAATGTAGACCAATATTGATAATGGAGCTACAAGAAATTTTTTTTTAATATTAAGAACTGAGGCAGACAACATTTAATATGTTGTCTGACTCAGTTCCCAAATAACTTGAACTTAAATAACAATACAATAAAATGGTATTTATTCATAACTGCCAGAATCTGCACCTTTAAAAATCTTACAATTAGGCTAGAAGTGTCTCATGGAATTTTATTTATTTTATTAAATATTTTATTGGGGGCCCTTACACCTCTTATCACAATTCATGTAGTCATCCATTGTTTCAAGCAGATTTGTACAGGAATTAACAAGACTAACAATAGCATTGACCACACATGCTAATGATCCTCAGAAATCAGGATGGTGACATGTTGTCTCATGTACTTTGAATATGTTATCAGGAGAGATCCATCTTGGGAAAATGATATCATGCCTGGTAAAGTAAAAGGCAAATGAAAAGAGGAAGAGCCTTGTGTGGATCATTGGCTGCAGCAATGGGCTCAAACATAAAATCCACCGTGAGATGGAGCAGGACTTGGGAGTGTTTCATCCGATTGTACCTAGGTTCTCTGTGAGCTGGAACCTACTTGAGGGCAACTAACAACAACAACACACTGTCCTCTTTGTCCAAGACTCTCCTGTTTCCATTCTTCCCCCTGAGCTAAATCCTGTCCTTGATCTTACTTACATGACTGGTTAGCCTAGCAGGGGGTGAGTTCAGTTCTGGACATGAAAGTGACCAAAAGCAATTCCTTGAGGATCTTTTTTGTGAGTCTGAGTTTGGGTCCCCATTTTTCTCCCACTCTCTCCAGGATTTTCTAAAGGGATTACTTTTGGAGCACTTGGTAGCAGTGGCTATGCACATCCCGTTCTGCTGATCAATCACTAATTTTTGGTGAGCAACCCACTGGAAAGTGGCTTGTATAACTAAGAAACCGTTTGGACTCTAGTTGCATGCTATTGTGGGTGGCTCTACAATGAATGAACAAACCCCTGTTTGTGAAGAGGGTAGAAGTTGGGCTGCTAACTTTAAGACTAGCAGTTTGGAACCACCTATAACACCACAGGAGAAAGAATGAGCGTTCTACTCCAGCAAACGTTTTCATTCTTGGAAACTCACCAGGGAAGTTCCCCCTTGTCCTATAGTATCTATGTGAGTCTGCATTGACTCGATGACAATGAGGTTTTTATGGTGGAGGTTGGGGAAAGGGAAGTTAATGATTTATCCACAGAAACAGGAAACCTCACATGAAAACAGGTGTAGTAGCTACATAGTTTCATTTCAACTTGGGAAATAAGTCTAGGGGTAGAGGGTAGCCTGTCAATCAGATCACAGCTTGATGATGCCTCCTGGTGGGCATGACCTTCTCATGTAGATTCTGGGAATTTCTACTCTTTTTCCCTGGAGCTGGGCTACCCTCTCTTTCTGCTTCACCTTCCTGCTCTTGAGTAACTTGGAGAGCTAGAAGAGCCACACGAGACCCATGCCAGCACTAAATGCTTCTACCACCATTGGATACACAAAACTTTTCACCCACTGGCCTGCGGTCTTCCTGCATTCGTCATCATTCCATGTGCTGTGTGAGTCTGAAGGGGAAATTTTGGACTACTATCAGATATATGGGCTAATATCGGATGTTTAGAGCTGATCTGGATTGGGATAAAATGTTTTCTTGTTATCTATTAGTCATTGATGTAAATCTCTTTCTTGCACATATTTGAATGACCGTGAATTTGTTTCTCTAGTCTACCCAGTATAACACAGCAAGTATTTCCAGAGAAGTCACCCTTTAGTTGCAAAACCTAGGCTAAGTTTTCCCAGATCTAAGGATAAGGTGGCTCCAGCAGAACTGGGAACATAAACCAGTTTAATTCAGAAAATATTGCCTGATAAGTGATGTTTGTGGATTCCTGATAAAGTCAGGTAACAGTTTTCTGTACAGCCTGGGGAACTATCTGACCATATTGGGAAACATAACCGAGTGTTACAAATCAACTTTCTCTATTTTCAGCCAGGAACTTTGGAATCTGACTTGAACTTTCATAAAGGAATTCCCAAGTATAACAGGCATGAAAGAAGCACAATCTTTCTGGATGCAAGTTAATCGGGAAATAGTTCACTTTGATCTTTCCCAAAAACACTTATTCTGAGAGTCTCAGCAGCCAAGAGTTACCTGCAGGTAGGAAATTTAAATTTCAGATCACTCAACTTGGAAAAGTCTTCCCCACTGTCCATAACGACCTCTTGGACTGATAGAAACTTGAATGAGTGATACATTAAATTAGCAGAGTGCACGAATCATGATAAGCATCATAGAAGAACATAACTCTCATGTTTAACTATCCCCAAAGCTTCCCGGTGAAATCAAACAAGAAGATAGTATAAATTCCAGCTCTATGGACATTACGTTTAACAACCATTCTCCCATCTATGTTCCTCCATTCCCTTTTCACTGCTCCTGCTGAAGGTTTATTTTTAAATTTTGTTAAAATGACATATAACTTACCTAGACGTGCATGCCATTAGGTACTTCTCTTTTCCCCAAAACCAGTCATACACGATAGTGCTTTAGGTCAAAGAATGGACCATCACTGTAAAGGTTAAGCAAGGACCCTAAGTTCTTGCTTCAGACCCATTAACACCTTGGCAGGATTGGATGGTTGGGTGTTTGGAGTTAGTTAGGAGGATGCACATCCGGGGAATCTGATCACAGGCTTACGCACCCAACGTACATTGTTGTATTTCACCCATGTCACCCATACACGCTCTCTGCTATGGGGGAAAGTACTGGAGCCTCGGCCATTGTTATCTGAGTCTCAGCCACTGCTGTGGGCCCTTTGGCGCGGACCGCCTCTCCCTGGCTCCTCCCCGAGCCCCGTCCCAGGCCCGCCATGCCCCGCCCACCCTTGCCAGGCACCTGTGTTGGTGCCTCAGCAGAAATGGGCGGGGCAAGAGCTGCCGTGAGAGGACTGAAGGCAGAGACCCTACTCCTCCCTGACCCCACTAGCTCCTCCCCCTCCGGGTCACGCCCAGAAAGGGCCGGAAGTGGCGGTGTCTTATACTGAACTGCCGCTCACAGCGAGGATGCCGCTGTCTGGTGCTCTGCTTGCGGTGCCAGAGAAGCGCCCACAGCCTGAGCACCCTGTTGCCGGTGCTCCCAGGTGGGAGGCCCTGGGCTCCGGGACATGTGTGTGGGCGGAGGCTGTTGTAGTCCAGCTGACTAGGTTGCAAGCGCCCTTTCTCTCCCCCAGGAACCCTGCCAGCGCTTCTCTTGGTGAGAGGTGGGCGGGTGTCCCCAAGGCCGGTCCTATTTCCCTGCTTTCAGATTGGTTGTGGTTCATGGTGGGAGTCCCTGTTGGAGAAAGGGGATCCCGGCTGGGGTTTGGGGCTTCGGGGTTCCCTGATTCTCTCTTTGCGGGTCTCCTAACCCCCCTCCCTTGTTTCCTTCCGCACAGCGATGCCTCCTCCCGAGACTCCTTGCGCCTCCTCAGCTCAAAGGTGAGCCCGGGATCTTGTTCTGCTGACCTCTCTCTGGACCCGACCAGAGTCTGTTCTAGGCGCAAGATCTCTTGCTGGTCCGTGACAGAAACGTCTTCCCTGGCTTTAAAATATTGGTGGCCGCCCTTTCTTCTTACTCTTTGTTTTTATTTCTATCTATATATTACTAAGGTTTTAAAAATCATTCCCATTTCATTTCCTTTCTATTCTTTACTGTTTCTGTTGGGTTCAGTTTGTGAAGCACAAAAGGAGTGGATGCCTAGAGATGAAATAACATGCGAGTGTCTGTAAGGATGTCTGGGTGGGGTCGGGGTGGGTCGCTGGCGGAGTTGGGGAGGGTGAGGGGACTTGGGGAGTAAGAATGAAGGATTGAGGGGACTGAACACTACAACTGAAGGTGACTAATAAGTCTGCTTAAAGGCGATTTAATCATAGTGGGAAAATAGACGATGTGAAATCGATTGTGGTAGTGATTGTGGAATGCTTAAGTAGGCTGAATTGTGGGATTATGTGGGATATGTGGATTAAGTGCCCCAAAACGTGTTAAAAAGAAAGAAAGATGCTCTCCATCACAAAAGTAATCTAACTAAACTATGCACAGAAGAATCAAAAACCAAATTGAAACAAAGGAACCAAAAACAAGGTAATGCTAAGGTGTTCAACCTCTATTTGGGGGATGAAACTGGAAGTGACCCTGAAATGGGCCCTTGGCGTTTGAACGTTGTGAGGCTGAAGGACAATTTATTTGGGGCTGGTGTACTGGGCGTTGGCCCTGGGGCCCTTGGCCAAGGCGCCTCTGCCAGCTGTCCAGGCAGCAGCAGGCTCATGGTCACCAGGATGTCGCAGGCTGTGATGGTGGAGTAGTTTGGAATGTGCCAGTTGAGATGCCTGGTCGGCGATGTGCCCAAAGGTGTCTTTCATCAACGAGTGCACAACGCTCATGGCCATGAACGAGATACTGGAGTCTGAGTGGACCTACTGGAGCATCTTGTGCACATAACACACAGTAGGTCTCCTTGCCGCTGCATTGGCATTTCTTGCTGTGCTCCCTTTGAGCCTTAGCTGCAGCCTCCTTGGGACTCCTCCCTGGAGCAGGCAGGGACTTAGCAGGGTCAGGTGGGTTGTTTGACTGGGACGGTACACCTGGTAAAGGTAATGTAGGTGTCCTAAGGCGAGCTGAGGGAGGACAGAAACCTCCCCTGGAGCAGAAATTGTTGAAGCTCACTGGATCTTGACTTTTAGTAGGAATTTAGACCATGAAAGAAGGACCTCTAGATCCCTCTGACCTGTTGGGTTTTCAGCAGGAAGTGTTGGAAAAGTTACCACAGGGATAACTGGCTTGTGGTGGCCAAGTGTTCATAGTGATGTCACTTTTTAATCCTTCAATGTCGGATGATTTGATCTAATCTTCCTTGTAAGATGGGGGTGGAGGGGTGAGGGGCAGGAGTAGAGGAGAGGAGGGAGGACAGGAGAGAGGAAGGAGGTGAGAGGGAATGATTGGAGCTGCCTCCACATTCCCTGATCGCCCCTAGCCTTGAACCCCGGGCAGCCACCTGCTGGAAAAGGTGTGTAGGCCAGCCACTGAGTGGGGACTTGTTTTTCTCGACACTACCTAGGTGGTCAATGAGGAGGTCCTGTTAGGAAAATGGGTTGGAGATGCTCACATTGTGCACTTGTGTGTCAGCATGCCGTTTGGATCCCTGGCCCGCTGTCGGCACTCTCCCACCCTGGGGTCCCCAGGCTTTCCCACCTGTCTCACAAACTTGAATAGTTGAGTTGGATCCCATTTTATTTTTGTAGATCTTATCATTGTTTCAAAATGTTTCACACACACAAAAATCTATTTTCAATTTCATTATTTATGTGATTTTGGTGTGTACATAAGTGCATGTGTGTGTACCATACACATGTTTTTGTAGTATCCTTTTTGATAACGACTAAGGATGTTTACCAGTAGTTTTGTTAGGGCAAAATGTGTGCTACCTGCTAACTGCATATATAAATCTCCTAGTACTGCTTTTGCCCATTTTAGCCCTGCAGGCAGGCTGGCCGGCTCTCCCTGCTCTCTGGCAAACAGCATCACCTCCTCCTCCTCTTGTGTTTTAGAAGGGTATAGGTGTGTTTGAAAGATGGTCAGCATCTTAATATGTAAGGGTTAATGGTTTGGGAGTTGGAGATTAGCAGTTTATCATTAGGGATTTAAGTACCAAGTATTTTTGTGTGTTGAAATGTTGCCTAGAACATTTTAACATTTACTACCTATATATAGTATTTATGACCTATTTGGCAACTTTTAAAAAATTTAATAAATCTTTTTATTGGGGCTCATACAACCCTCATCACAATGCATAAATATTCGTTGCCCTCGTTATTCTCAAAATTCTCCTTCCACTTGGGTTCCTGGAATCAGCTCGTTTTCCTTTTTATCCCTTCCCTTCCCTCCCCGCTCTCCCCTCCCCCATGAACCCTTAATAGTTTATAAATTATTATGTTATCTTATACTTCCAGGCCTCTCCCCTCACCCACCTTCCCATTGCCCATCCCCCAGAGATTAGAGGAAGGTGATCACACAATGATGGTTTTTGTTCTAGGTGTCTGCCACCTGGTCCGTTCAACACCTTGTATTCGCTTAGGTTGCGCACTTCTCTGTGGGCTTTGTTGTTTCCGAGCTAGATGGCCGCTTGTTTGCCTTCAATTGGCAACTTTTTTACATGACATCTTCAATTTATGATGAATAAGGAATTTTCTTTTCTTCTTTTTGGAAGTCATTTTCTTCTTTTTATTAATTCCTTTTTTCTGATCAATCTAGCTAGTATCATTTTTAATATGAGTGGTGAAAATGGATATGTATGTTTATCCTGATTCTGCGGTGGGGTGAACTTTTTTCTCTTTCTCTTACATGTGACATTTTCAAAGTTTTTTTTACAAGAATGTATATTAGCATATTGAGTTTTACCTATTTCATGTTAGATTTGTAGTTGTTTTTTTTAACATGAAAAGCTTTTTACTTTGTTTATTATTCATTCTGTGTCAATTTAGATAATTGACTTTTCCCCCATCACTAGGCATATTTGAGTGTTCATTTTCTTGTGTTAAATCAATTCTGGGATGAATTAGAATTAATCTTGATGCATGCTTATTTTAATATATTGTCTGACTCAGTTTCCTATTTTAAAAATAACTTTTTCATTCAGATCCATTATCAACACTCGTCTATAGTTTTCTTAAAATATCGTCATCTGACATGGGTATCAGGTTATTTCTTGTCTCATAGAAAATGTTACTAAGTGCTCTCTAAAAACTATTGTTATGTTGGAACCCAATAAGTTGAACTTAAGCAACAAAACAGTAAAAAAGTGCTTATTAATCTTATGTGAATACTCTAGCTGCCAGAATTTTTAGTTTTCATCTATCTTACAGTTAGGCTGGAAGTTTCTCAAGAAATTTTATTTTGATCCAATTGATTATAGACCTTCTAAGCATCCTGCAATCCAGTGAGTAATTATTGTCAGTCTCTTGCTCTGCTGGATCCTCTGAACTTCCAGCTGAACCCTCAGTGTACAGGACTGCATGATTTACAGTTTCCTAGACAGACAAATAGCTGCTCACCACTTAGTGAGTGTGTTGTTTTAGACTAGAGCCCATGTTCCTGAAAGTACTCTGCCACCTGGCATGCTGTGAGGCCCTTAGAGAACTGCCTTCAGCTCACCAAAAGAATGGGCTAATGAGGGGTGGAAATGCCTCAGTGATTTTGTTGTCACCTTGTTTGTTCCAACTTTTTTTAACTGAAGAAACCTCTTCCCTTTTTTTCATGAGAGAAATAATATCTTTTGTAAACATAACACACTAATGTCTTTGTGTTTGCGCTGGGTGTATATTTGTGGTTTCTGAGACTGTTGTCATATCAGCTGTCATTGAGTCAGTGCCATCTCACTGGGACCCATTGCACAACAGAACAAAACATTGCACTCTCCTGTGCCATCCTCATAATTGAGGATGAACGCATGTTTTTAAAAATTTTATTTATTTTAACTCATTTTATCAGGGGCTTGTACAGCTTGTATTACAATCCATGCATATATCAATTGTGTTACACACATTTGTACATGTTGCTATCATCATTTTCAAAACATTTTCTTTCTACTTGAGCGCTGTATCAGCTCATTTTATTCTTCCCTCATGAAGCCCTGATAAATTATAATTTTTTATTGCTTTTTCGTGTCTTATACTGTCTGATGTCTCCCTTCACCCACTTTTCTGTTGTCCATCCCCCTGAGAAGGGGTTATATGTAGATCATTGTGTTCATTTCCCCTTTCACCCCTCACCTACCCCTTACTCTCCTGGTATTGCCACTCTGATTATTGGTCCTGATGGGTTTATCTGCCCTTTATTCCCTGTGTTTCTAGCTCTTTTCGGTACCCATGTGCATTCTCTGGTCTAGCCAGTTTCGTACAGTAGATTTGGGGTCATGATTGTGGGGTGGGGGAGCACTAAACAACTAGAGAAAAGTTGTATGTTTCATAGGTGTTATACTGAACCTTAACTGGCTCATCCTTGTGACCCATTCTGATAGGTTAGTTTATTGTGCCAACCTGGCTCATAGGAACATGGTATAAATAATGTTGCAGTTTGATTGGAGGGCAAAGAGATAAATGGCTAGGCAAACCGTGCCTCTCTCTCTCTTGCACTCTTCTCATCAGATCAGGGTGCGCCTGCTAGTTCTCTGCCACAACTTGTGAGCTACACTAAGTGTTGGCCTAACAACCTGTGGATCATGTCGCTAGAGCTTGAGGTTCCTTTGAGAAGTGCTTCATCATGTTGCTGATGTATGCATCACTTGAGCTTGGGACTGTTGGATCCTATCTTCTTGCTCTTTGTTGATGATCTGCCCTTTGTTTGCTGCCTGTGTCCAGACTGCCTGCATTGCCGTACATAAGACTCACCTGTCTGCTTCCTTGACCTTGGACCCAGTGGCCCTCATGAGTTGAAGGACTTCCAGTATATTAAATGTTTCACGGAAGTGAGTTGAACTGAGCACTCTGGACAGCTGTGTGAACAAATTAGCTGCTATATTCTTTTGTGCTTTATATGTCTATCCATTATATAGAATATATAATAATATATAATGATTATATATAATGGTTTTATATATAATGATTATATATTGTATATGTAATAGATGTATGTATGCACATATCTATATATATTCACAAGTGTCCTGGTTTTGTTTCTGTGTAACACACCCTTCTGTAAGGGGGTGTCCAATTGCCTACAGATGGACTTTGGGTCTCACTCCACACTACCCCTCTTTCAAATTGATAGGATTTTTTGTTCTGTGTCTCTGATGCCAGATACCTGATCCTATTGACACCTCATGATCACACAGGCTTGTGTGCTTCTTCCATGTGGACTTTGTAGCTTCTCAGTTTGATGGCCTTTAGGACCCCAGAAGCTATATCTTTTGATAGCCAGGCAGCATCAACTTTCTTCACCATATTTGCTTCTGCACCATTTTGTCTTAATCGATTGTGTCAGGAAGCTGAGCATCATGGAATGCCAGGTTATTAGAACAAAGTCTTCTTTCATTGAGAGAGTAATGGGGTAGAGGTCCAATGTCTATCTGCTACTTTTATACTTAAAATTTAAATATATTTACATAGATATGTTACCCTTTTGTCATATATATGTGTACATATGTAAATGACTGTATTTAGAACTCTATAAATGCCCTTTGTCTCCTACTTCTTTCCTCTATTTCCTTTTACTTTCCTCTTGTCCCACTATCATGTTTGGCCTTCATCAGTTTTCAGTGATTCCTCTCATTACATTGCCCTTGATCACGCCCTACCAGGCATCCTACACTCTCCTCAACGTCGATTTTAGATCACTTGTGCCCTTGACCCCAGGCTTACAGCCACTTCCTTTCCCCCACTTCCCTGTTTCCTTCCCCCCCCCCCACCCCAGAACCATCAGCCCCATTGTTGTCTCCTCTGGTGTGTTTATCCTGCCAATCTTATCTAGATAGACATGCGGAGACAATAATAAGCACAGAAACAAGACAGAGCAAAATAACAACAACAACAAAAAAGGAAGCAACCACCGGGGAAAAAAGAGAAACGACTTAAGAATCATTCCAGGTTTGTTCGTTGATCATTAGGAGTATTTTACTGTTGGTTGAGTCTGATGTGGTACCATGCCTTGGCCACTCAGTCTGTTGTTTTGTATTTCCCGGGCACTTCATTGCTTTGCTCCTCTTGCTGCTCTGTTGCATGCCCCTAGAGTTTTGCCCCAGTGTGGTGAAGTCAGATCGAGCACATTTCCCACAGTGTGCCACAGTGTTGTCCCTCATAGCGCTGTGGGTCATTAAGGGATGCCGTGTCTTGTGATTGGGATGGCCCTATGGTCCTCTCTGTGCATTAGGCAATTTGAGCAGGAATATCATTCTTCGGGTTTGGTGAACCATTTGTCGCAGTCACTTTGTTAATCCATTTGGTAGTGGGATTCATGTTTTTCACTGCCCGTCATCTTTACCAAACAAAATATCCTTTTCGAGGAATGATCTTTTCTGATATATGTCCAAAGTATATAATATGAACTCTCACCATCCTTGCCTCTAAGTAGCACTCTGACATTACATCTTCCAAAACAGACTTGTTTGTCCTTTGCATGTCCATGGTATGTGGGACATTCTTGTCCAGAACTACAATTCTAATATATTCATTCTTCTTCAGCCTTCCTTTGTTCATCTTTCAAATGCACAAGAGTCAATTGACAATAGCCTGCTTTGGTCAGGTGAAACCAGTCCTCCAGGTAATATCTTTTCCTTTCAATACTCTAAAGAGGCATTGTTCAGCAGATTTATCTAATGCAATGATTGATCTCTTGACTGTTATACTTTCAGTATTCAGGATATTTGTTTGTTTGGTCTTTTTTCTATACACCAACCAATTTTTTTCTGGAAGGAGTTAAAATTTACTCAAGCTTTAGATTAAGAATTTTGATCAAGGAAGGGCTGTCGGAGCCAGCTCAGGAGTCAAACCGTCCTGAAAGAGGGGGAATGATTATTAGGGTAAAAAGAAGAGATTAAAAGTATTGGGAGGGCAACAGTGAATACTGAAGCTTCGGGTTTGTTTTACATACTCCTTTTATCCATGCAGAAACAACCCGGGGTTTATTATCTCATTGTTAAGCAAGCACATTTGCTACACATAGCAATTTTGTCTTCTGCCAAGGCAGACATCCCTGAGAAAATTAAACAACCTATCTTCCCAGACTTTGCATACTTTCTTGTTCTTTTTTTGTTGTTGTTGTTCTTGTTCTTAACAGTATGTTCAAAACGTAAAGTCACAGAAGAAATCAGCAAACACTGATACATAGTTCATGAGACTTATCAGCTGTTTCAAAGCTGAGTCTTAATGGCCTTCAACAGCCCCCGCTTTTTTATTTACTGAAGACGTCTTTACTCAAAACGTCAGCAGATCACTGTGTCTGTCTTAGGTTGTGAAGTCCTGAAATCGCCCTTACCCATCATCAGTCACTGTCTGCAGGAGACTATGACCTGTCTTAGGTTGGAATACTCAGACTCGATTTTACCCATCTGACTAACCAGCCTCTGCCTTATACTCCTGTTTGGGGAGGGAGTGAAGTATGCAGGTGTACTTCCTGTAATTTTGTTCCTAAAGCCAATAATTCAATCATAACCTTGTGCAGTATCATAGGGAGTATGCATAAGATAAACAATACACACACTCCCACTGTGACTAGAGAAAAAGCATGTGAGGTAGGCCTCTGAGATTTCCTAACGAAAGGAAAGAATCTTGAAAATGCTGGAGCCAATCCTCAGCAACCTTGTCGACATCAAAATAAAGAGACTTAGCATCTTTTATGGCTAATATTTCTTGATGGAGTTGTAATCAATCTAAAGACTCATTAGCATTGTGCCAAGTACCTTGAAGATGATTCTACACTTTAATCCAGCTATACTGACTGTTAGTGTACTATTTAGGTGTAACACAGATCCATGTATGTACAGCATGGCACTGTAGACTAGACCTGGCCTTAAGCCCCTGCACCTCGTCTCCTAAATACATGACCATGTCATAAAGAGCATTTACTTTTTGTTCTAACTTCCTGTCTATATCTTCTTGAGTACCCAAAACATTAGTCACATCTTTGGATAATTCATTTCCACAGTGGGCAGTTTGTAAGATTTGTGAAAGTACAATTGCTGCAGTAGTAGCAGTAGCAACTAAACTTAATATAGCTAAAATACTTGCTATAAGCAAACCTACAAAACACTTAAATCTGGTTGATGCTTTTTCAGTCTCTTCTAATACCTGTAACCCTCTTTCTGAATACCAAGGCCCAGTAATATTCACTGGCAGCATAACAAAAGAAGGTTGATATAAAATGGCGATGACAATACCTTCAGGGGACCAGGTAATACAATTAGACAAATTGCAGTTATTACAAGACCTGTTAAACTTAGAATCATCATGATCTATAGTAATATTCCCTGCCAAAAGTACATAAGGCGATGGTACGCAGGCAGTAACATTTCCCTGTGGTCTGGAGGTAGGGCCCATAAGCTTCATGTCCCCCTAAGCAGCCCCTATTTTCCACCACTGAGTTTGTGGAAAACCCAAGTCTGACCACCAAAGTCCTGCAGACAGCCCCTTTTCCCATTTGGCAGTGGTTTTTTTTTTTTTTTGTTTTGAGTATTGTCCTGGTTGACAGACCAATCGATGATATATCTCTCTTTTGTGACGTTATACCTGATGGGCTTGTCTGTGAGACATGATCTCCACAATATGGTTTTATTATTCTTTTGAATCTCTAGTCTACATGAGGAAAAAGACTGTGGAGTGGGTGGAATAACATTTCCTTCACTTTGTACAGGGAGGGCGTGAGTCATTAACCCACATCTTGATTTCCAGACCTTCCCAGACAGCAGGAAGTAAGAGTGGTGGATCAGAAACTTAAGCCTAGTACTTCTCACTGAGCCATGTCCCCAGAAGCACTCTGAGGCAAATTACCATCTGCATGGTTTGCAAACTGCACCAACCATTCAGGCAGCCCCCATGCTCCATCAGCATCCTGTGTAAAAACCCAAACATGCCCTCCTCCCCTTATTAATAGCGGGTTGGGGCCATTCCTCCAGGCAAAACAAGCCAATGATATCTCTTCATAGGCTCTTTGAAGTTGGTGGAAGGGACACTAAAGGCAAATCTTTTACAATATTTTGGATCCAAGGGTGTGGTATAAAAACAATCTTTTAAATCTAAAATGATCTTATATGTATTGGCTGGAATAGCAGAGGGGGGAGGGAGCCCAGCCTGCAGGGCTCCCATAAGTTCCATAGTATCATTAACCCTCCTTTACTGTTTTTCCTTACAAAGCAGCTGCTATCGCAAGCCCCTGAGTAAAGAAAGGGTCAATGTCTGAGCATAGTCTGATATAATCGGACAGGTTGCCCTTTTTTCCAAAAGGTCTCAGCGCTGCCTGGCAGGCAGTATTTGCATTTTCAAAAGCCAATTGTTTCCATTCTGCGGGGGGAAGCACCTCGAAGGAAAGTGTATCTAATAAAGATTGAGTAAAAGAGGCAGTTGGGCCATATTGGGCACAAGCAACCTTGGGTTCTTTTAGCTGTTTGGAAGGAATAGGAGTAAGCCCTCTCCAATAGTTTGTGTTGTTTTTCATCAGTTAACCTTATTTAGAGAGCTTGAACCCCATTCTCTGGGCAAAGATGATGGAAGATAAGTCATCCTTTTCCTTGATCCATCTCATTTACCTTTAAACTTCTGCATTCACGTTGGCTCTTGGCATCACCCATGTACCTACAACTAGACATCCTTTGAGTGTAGCGTGCATTCTTTTACAAAGGCTTTATCATTGCCATCCATAAACACAAGAGCTTCAGAGAGGAGAAAATAAACATCCCTCTGGGCCTGTTTCCTAGTTAAGGATGTCTCTGCATTGACTAGTTCACCTCTAGGATTTGCTGTTCATGTCCTTCTGTTTCTTATTGTCCACTTTAAAAAGAAGTTTCACTGATTAGCGTACTCTGCTGTGCATATTACTATGGGCCTCTAATGGATTCCCCCAAGCTTAGTAATTTCTTAACACTCAATAAAGTATTTTATTCAAGGAGATGTGAGCTCATAAAGTTTGAAGAGGAAGCAGGAAGGAAACTCACATAATGACATTTGTGTTTTAACAGTCATATTAACATACACATGCCTACTATGAACAAATCAGCACATATACTAGAACTAACAGATCTTCATACAATACCCTCAGATTAATAAATATACATGCATTTACTTAAGAAAAAACCCACAAAGACACACTAAAATATACTAGAATTATAATAATAGAATCAATGCAGAACAGACTACAAGTTCTGTCACATAGTATAACATATTAAGGCACAGAGTAGTTCATGTGTACTAGCACATACAAAAAAACAGACAAAGTGCATACAAGAATATACACACTGAGCTACAAGAATGTGGAGGTGTGTGGCAGAGACATTTTCTCTGCAGGTAGAGGAAATAGGTACCTAATTTAACTAATCCTTCTTAGGCTCCTCTACATTTCTCCCCTGAGGGTCCCTGTTATCTGTGGGCTTGAGTGACCCCTGAGCCCCGCCCTCTCCCTGTATGGGTGTATGTGTCTGGGTTCCCATAGCCTTTCCCTCTGTGTGTGCCTGACTCAGAAATATGTGATCATAACTACAGCAGTCACAGTACTGATTGACAGAAAATCAGTCCCTGGGCATGTCTCTAGAGAAGGATATTCTGACAGAACTTGAAGGGAACCTGTGGGTGCCCTGTACAGAATAGGACGCTTATAGCCCATGCACAAGGGGACATAGGGCAGGAAGGGAGGTGAGGTCTGGGGAGGCATGTTGAGACTAAGCATAAAATGTGTCTTATCTCCCTTTTCCTACTCTTGTATCAATATGCACAACTGCTAAATTAAACAGCCTTTGGAGAAAAAAACTGACTCTCAAATTAGCCTGTGGTGGACAAGGACAGACAGGAGCTGTGAATGAATAAAATGAATGAACTCAGAGAAGAAAGTCTCCGTTTGGATGAATGGAGAGAGGTGACTTGATCTAGGATTGGGCTACTGGTGGTAAGTTCATGTAGTATGTTGTCTGGAAATATATATATATATATATATATATATATATATATATATATATATATATATATATATATATATATATATATACACACACACACACATACAAAGATAATAAAGTGAGATCCTTTGCACAGCAGGGACTGTTATCCCGAGGAAGGAGGGAATACAGGAGGGTTATTGAAAGCAAGGGATAAAGTTTTTGATGAAGCCGATGATTTGAACAGAATTTGTCCTAGATGCACGAATTACCAATTACATGGGAAATTTGAGACAATTCAAGGGAAAAACGAAACAAGCTAAGTTTGAAATCATCCTATCATCAGAGGGAGATTGGGTGAGTGTTTCAGAAAGACGGGAGGAGATGCACTGATTCCCTGAGGGATGCTGAGAAGGAGAAGAATCCCCAGACACAACAGGAAGCCAGTAGTGAAGCTCCATTTGGACCTGCTCCTGGGTCTGAGTCCTGTGCTCTGCAGATCCTGAGGGATTCCTGCAGCCTAACCTCTTCCACTAGGGTACATTCATGTCTGGGTTAACTCTGACTTCTCCTCACTGTGTGCGTTGGTCTGGGTAGACTAGAGAAACCAATCCATAGACACACGTATATTGTGTATAAGAGATTTAATATAAAGGGCAATTGTACATTTAGAAAGCATCTTAACCCCAGTTAGGTCCAAGCCCATAAGTCCATTATTAGCCCATGTGTCGGATACCAATGTATAAATTCCTCTTCATACTTATGAAATACATGCAATGATCCAGAATGCAAGATGATCACAGGCCAGTGGGCAGAAAGTCTTTGGATCCAGTGGCATTGTAAGCTTTTCAGCGGAGACGGGTCTCTACATGGCTTCTCCAGAACCCAGGGCTGCATGGGGTAGGTCCATGTGGCTTCTATTCAGGGATGTCTCACAGAGAGTCACCCTTGTCAGTAGGGTGTCTCCCAGGGATTAGAGAGTCTCTCTTCCACCTCCAAGATGGAATACGGGATTTCCCAGAATTCTCAGAAGGCCATGCCCACGCAGAGGCTTCATTGGCTATGATCCAATTGACAGACTCCAACCCTTCCCTCTTTATCCTCTGAAGTCCCAAATTCACACCAGATTATGTAACTACCATACTGTGCATCTTTTGCACAGAAATACAAAACTGTGTCCTTGAAGTTCAGGTTGTCCATTTGAAGTTATAGTATGTCCTTACCATTGTCTTTGGAGATGGTGAATTGGCCCTTCGGAGAGTCCTACCAACACTATTCATGTATGAAACCCACTGCCGCCCCTTCTCTGGGGCTAGGCAGATCCAGTGTATATTATAAATACAGGCAATGAATGCAGAGACTGTACGGGAGAATATCAGAGAAGCCTCCGACTGCCTCAAGTCTCCCTCAGATGCCATAGCTCCACCTCACACTGGACACCTGCAAACACACAGACATCCTGATCCTGAAAATCATATTTACTGCCTCTCACTCATGCCCCCTCATGCACACTTTCTCTGCATCAAAGCATCTTTTGAAATTCCAAAAAGGAAAATTGAGCTCAATAGAGATTCCACTGTGACTTGATTTGTTCAGTCTTGAATGGGGGTACCTTGGAATTCCAGAGGTGGAGCAACTGTCCAAGAGCTTCAGAGTTGGGACTTGGATGGTTTTCCTCAGCAGGGGAGGGGTCTATTTGCATACCTTCTGCCTATATAGTCATAAGTAATGTTGAATGACTTCTAAGAGAGTCACTGCAAGAGTAGATAAGAATGTTCTAGATATCTTGGAAAGCCCTGCGTGTGGGGTTCATTATGCAGTGTGCTGCTAAATGCAAGGTCAGTCATTCTAAATCTCCAATGGCTCTGCAGGGGGAAGAATTCTCTACACACCCATGAAGATTTATAGACTCAGAAGCCTACAAGGGCAGCCCTATTCTATAGGGTTGTTAAGAGAAAGAATTGACTTAATGGAAATGTCAACCTACAGTTAGAGACAGTGCCTTGAAATGTGCCCTCCTCCTCTCCACCCCTTAAGTGTGGTGCTTATTCATTTCTTGATGCAGTTAAATAAATATTCCCCTAGAAATATATATTTAATCTGACACAAGCTTCCCTTGTCTAATTCTCTTTTAAATTATCTTTTGGAAAAGAAAATTCATATGCTAAAAGTAAAACCCTCCCCAGCCCCTTCTAGACCTTCCCTTAATTGTCCCCTTGAGCTGAATATGACAGCGGCTCCTGAGTCTCGCTCCTTCCCTGCAGGTTTGTCTTGCCTTGAATCAAGCTTGCCTTCCCTTCACAAATCTTTTGCACACCAAGAATTTTAAGGTACTGAGTTAAACTTAGAAGTTCTGTAGATGCTGAAGGTCTCTACATACCCAGAGAAGCCAATGCTGTCTGTGAATTTGCATAACACATCGGGACGTTTCCAGGGCATCTTCCAAAAACTAGAGGAAGTCTCCCATGCTTGAGGAGTTGATTGTGCTCTCCAAATCTAGGTATTATGCTTTACAATACTAATGCTTTCTTTTTTATTAAATACTTTTATTGGGGGCTCTTAGGGCTCTTATCACAATTCATGCATTCATCCATTGTCAAGCACATTTGTACATATGCTGCCATCATCATTTTCAAAGCGTTTGCTTTGTACTGGAGCCCTTGATATCAGTTCCTAATTTTCCCCTCCCTCTCCCACTCTCCCTCTTTCATGAACCTTGATAAATTATAAATTATGATTTTCATATTTTGCATTGTCTGCTGTCTCACTTCACCTACTTTTCTGCTGTTTGTCCCACTGGGAGGGAGCTCTATGTCAATCCTTGTGATTGATTTCCTCTTTCTACTCCCACCTTCCCATTACTCTCTTGATATCTCTATTCTCATTGTTGGTTCTGAGCGGTTTATCTGTCCTGGATTCCCTGTGTTGCGAGATCTTATCTGTAGCAGTGTAAATATTCTGGTCTACTAAGATTTATAAGGTAGGATTGAGGCCATGATAGTGGGGGGAGAAGCATTAAAGAACGAGAGGAAAGTTGTTTGTTTCATCGGTGCTGTAGTGCACCCTGACTGGCTCTTCTCTTTCTTGTGACCTTTCTGTAAGGGGATGTCCAATTGTCTATAGATGGGCTTTGGGTCTCCACTGCACACTCTTCTTCATTCACAAAGATATTATTTTGTTCTGGGTCTTTGATGTCTGATACATGATCACGTGTACACCTCATGATCATACAGGCTGGTGTGCAAAGAATGTACAGACGTGCTTTATACAATTGATGTATGTATATTTATGGATTGTGATAAGAGTTTTATGAGCCCCTAATAAAATGTAAAAAAAATAATTTGACAAATCCTGGTTAAAGGATATGTTTTTCTCAAGAGAATAATTACCTATTAAAATAATAAATATTGACAAAAATAATATACAACTGTCAATTATTTCAGAAATGGTAAAATCAGGTTTGGTTTGGTTTTCTCTTCACAGGAGATACTTGGGCTGGGATTCACACACATACAATTTCAAACTAAAGTAATTTGGAAAAAATAATTAGGATGGAGAGAAACTGATTGTGTTGAGTGAAGCACATGGAGGTCAGAATTTAACGGCATAGAGAGACTACCAGTCCTTCTGGGATTGATTTCAACTTGTCCCAAGTGTGATTTCTTTCTCCCCTGTCTTCTGAGGAAGAATATGGGCTTTTAATTTTTAGGATCTGCCCTCCAGGAAAATAAGAGGCATGCGAACCTAGTTGCTGAAGGTTCCTTGAAGTGCTCTTCCACATGGGTGAATTGGAAAACTCCAGACACAAGAGCAAAGAAACACTTGGCACCCCCTGCACCTGCTCCTGTGGCAAAGATTGTGTCCCATGTACCCTGAGCTCCCTCTGCTGCCCAATTAGGGTTGTGATGCTTGAGATGTTTGACCATTAAGCCTTCATTGTGTCTCCTAGTACGTTTCCTACATTTTACATGTCAGTGTCCTCAGGTTTCAGATTGTTAAAACACATGCAGCTGGTTGAGCTATAGTGGTTGCAATGCATCAATATGTGAAAACTGAGTTGTTGCTAAGACTCATCACAAGGCTTCTGTGCCACCTAACACAGGTCGTGTTTCCCAGAGCCTTTTAGATCTAGAAACATTGATATTTTCAGACCTGGAAGCTAGACATAGCACTTTGAGACATAGCACATAGCTTTCCCAACTCATGACTGGTCTGTAGCAGCTCTACCTGCACGATCACACCTAGGAATACGGGGGGAAATATAATTTAAAACCATTCTAAGATGAAAAGAACTGCTTTTGACATGAAGGTGCTTACAGGGTAGGACATTCATGTCACCAAGAAGAATCCAGAAGGGTGTCACCTCCACAGGCATCTCTGATTAACATGTTAAGGATGAAGGCCTAAGATACCTGACTTTCATGTGTGACTTGGAGCTCTGTTACCATATTTTACTGTAGGCGATCCACGTGTGCTGTGCTTGTGGAAGCAGAAAGAGGATGGCTCTGAGTAGGAGCAGTAATGGCCTCTAGAGGGGATTTTCCTGACCTGTGTTCTGTGAGGTCAATCTCTACCCTTCATCATTTGCACTGACTGTGGACAAACAATTTCTTCCTGAAAACCATGGGTAGATTTGTAGAAATGCAGACAGTTGGCCTGAGGTGTGAGCCATAATGAAGGGAATTCCTGGGGATACTATTTTCCTAGGAATGTTCCACTTTCTCTCTGGGCAGCCCAGTTCTACCCTTAGGACAAGGGTAGCCCATGAGATGTGCAGGCTGTTGAGTTAAAGTGGAAGGTAAAATGATGAACATTTCTGAGCATCCACTTCAAAACAAAACACTTTTATTAGAACTTTCCCCCTTATATAATTCAATACTTCAACCATATCAAGAAGAGTTGTATAATCTTTACCACAGTCAATTATAGAACAATTTCTCCCCCTCTGTAATCATTATTCATGTAATATATTTCACATACTTGCAAAACTGTATGCAACAAAACTTTCACCGATTCAACGCCTTCTACATGTGTAATTCAGTGCCATTGAGTATTCTTTTCAGGTTGTACAACCATTATTTTTATCCCCCTGCATATTGTTTCACTGCAGTTAAACTTAATTTAATGCCCCCCTAAGCCAAATCTCTTCCCACTTCACACATGGTAACCATAGATCGTTTTCTTTCTTTCTTTCTTTCTTTCTTTCTTTCTTTCTTTCTTTCTTTCTTTCTTTCTTTCTCTTTCTTTCCTTCCTCCCTCCCTCCCTTCTTTCCTTCCTTCCTTTTCTTTCTTTCTCTTTCTTTCTTTCTTTCTTTCTTTCTTTCTTTCTTTCTTTCTTTCTTTCTTTCTTTCTTTTCCTGATATAACATTCACATTTCCATACTTAAAACACTTCTAAAAAAAAGTTGTATGCCCATTTTCAAAATAAGCTTAATGCTCCCTCCTGCTTCACAGATCCACTGATTACTCCTCCCCCTTCCATATAAACCATTGCCTCAGTTATGGTCTCTATTCATCCACTCCTTTACTTCCAAACTTGGAGATAATAACAAAAACAATTAAAAACAAAGATATAATTAAACATAAAGAAAAATTATAATGACATAAAGATACAAATAAGAGTAGAGTACAAAACAAATAGAGAAGGTACCTACTTCGCTTTTCCTGTCCTGCTCTTTATCTGCCTCCATGGTTGCTGTGGTAGTTGTATAATCTGCTGTCAATTTGAGACTTAAGATGAAGGGATGGAGTTTAGTCTGTCAATCTGGGTGCAGTTTGATGACATCATTTGGAGGCACTGAGGAGAAAAATAGCTCGCTGGAGGCAGGACACAGTCTCATGCCCTGTGAGACATTCCTGTCAACAATGCACAAGGAGCTACGCTAGAGCCCTGGAGCTGAAGGAGCCACGTGGAGACTCTTAACAGCTTTGAGATGTTTCCACCCATCTCCACTGGATCCACAAGACTTTGCACCCACTGGCATGTGCTCTTCATGCATTCGGCATCATTGCATGTGTTGCATGAGTCTGAAGAATTTATAGTCTGGTGTCAGATATCTGGGCTAATATCAGACTTATGGACTTGAACTGGACTGGGCGGTTATGCCTTCTTAATGTACAATTTCTCTTTGATATAAAGTTCTCTCTTGTACACATATGAATGTCTGTGAATTTTTTTCCCTAGTCCACCCAGACTAACATAGTTGTGGAGTTTCACATGTTCACTTTCCAGGCACTAGGTAGAGGTGCCCATGGTATATGACAGGATTTAGCTAGATCCATCCTCTAGGTGATCATATTCTGGGTACAGGATCTTAACATGGCTCTGCTCAATACTTACCTTCATTGAAAAATCAATGAAGATAAGGGCATTACAGCAAAGTGGGGTGAAGAAAGCAGATGGTACCAGGGTATCAATTATCTGGGATCTAAATGGCTTGTCTTCAAGCAGCCATCTAAGTCAGGTGTCAAGGAAGTCCACAATGAAGAAGCACACCAGCATGTGTGACCCAAAGATAGTGACAATTCAAATGTGATGAAGGAAAAACCTTCAGAGCTCAAATTATGAACATCCAATTTGTCGAAGGGTAGGTGAACAGTGAGAACTCAAAAAAATCCATCTGAAGAATATTTAGTCATATTAAACCTCTGGCAGATCCCCTTGAAAAGCTTTACTCTCAGACAGAGATAACTGCGAACTTGATCACGGTGGATCAGACCATGGCATAATATGACAATTGGTCAGTTGACCTACCTCTCGATCCAACCTGTACTTGCTCTAAGGTAAAGCATTTCTCACTTGTTCCATGACAGGATTTTTTTTTTTGCTGAACTTTAAAATATTGATGGTAGTCTTTCCTTCTTTATTCTTCATTTTCATTTTTATCTTTATATTATTATTATTTTCTTCTTGCTGTTTTATTTTGGTTTTGTTTTTTGTTGTTTCTATTGGGTTTCAAAGTTTGTAAAGCACAGAAGGCGCGGATCCCTAGAGACAATAACTGATGCAATGGTCTATAGGGCCCTAGGGGAGTAGAGGAGTAGGAAGGGTGAGGAACTTTCGGGAGCAAACAATGAATGTGGGAGGGGGAGAGAACCAAAGAATTCATTATTATATATATGCATCTATACATATAGTACAACATTTTAAACATCTATGTAAATGAATACTATTTTTAAAAAACATTTTATTAGGGACTCAGACAACTCTTATGACAATCCATACTTACATTAATTGTATAAAGCACATCTGTACATTCTTTGCCCTCATCATTTTCAAAGCTCCCTCCTCCCTCATGTTCCCTTGACAATTTATAAATTATTATTTTGTCATATCTTGCCCAGTTCAGAGTCTCCCTTCACCCCCTTTTCTTTTGTCTGTCCCCCAGGGAGGAGGTCACATGTAGAGCCTTGTAATCAGTTCCCTCTTTCCAACCTACTCACCCTCTACCCTGCCAGTATCACCCCTCACACCCTGGTCCTGAAGGTATCATCCTCCCTGGATTCCCTGTGCCTCCAGCTCCTATCTGCACCAGTGTACATCCTCTGCTCTATCCAGACTTGCAAGGTAGAATTTGGATCATGGTAGTGGAGTGGGGTGGGGTGGAGGGAGGGGTGGAAGCATTTATGAACTGGAGGAAAGCTGTATTCTTCATCAGTGCTATATCACACCCTGACTGACTCAAGTCCTCCCCTAGACCGCTCTGCAAGGGGATCTACAGTGGCTAACAAATGGGCTTAGGGTCACCACTCTGCACTTTCCCCTTCATTCACTCTGGTAAGATTTCTTTTTTCTTATGATGCCTATACCTGATCCCTTGCACACCTCTTGATGACACAGGCTGGTGTGCTTCTTCCATGTGGGCTTTGTTGCTTCTGAGTTAGATAGCCGTTTGTTTACCTTCAAGCCTTTAAGACCCCAGACACTATCTCTTTTGATAGCCGGCACCATCAGCTTTGTTCACCACATTTGCATATGCACCTGTTTGTCCTCGGTGATTGTATCATGGAGGTATGCACCCAATTATATGATTTTTTTGTTCTTTGATGCCTGATATGTGAATATTATATACATCTATTTTTAAAACTATATAAAAACAAACAAAGCTTGACCAATGGTTACCATGGGTGAAGGTGAAATGGTTGTTGCTTAGGGGGAATTCAGTTTATATTATTGGTGATGGGATAATTTTGAAAAGGATATCAATAATGGTTGTAAACATGAAAAGTATCATCAAAGATACTCAATTGTACATATAACAGTGGTTGAATTGGAGAATGTTTTCCTGTGTACATTTTGCCAAAAATGTAATGATATGAACAAAAGGAAGAAAAAATTTAATCGATAGTGATGATGATTGTATGCCCCCCACTTTTTTTAAAAAAGAAGCATCTTTATTAATACAGTATTTATTTGTCTCTGTCAAACCTTGAGCCAATTATTTTCCCCAGGCTGTCCGGGGAGGTGCAGGGAAGGGAAATTTTGGGCAGAGAGACTTGGGACAGAGAAATGTGGGGGGTAGATATGGCTCCTTCACATGGTAAAAAGGATGAGGAAGGCCACCATCAGGCAGAAAAGCCCGAGGGCCTTCGAGAAGGCAAAGCCCAGGATGGCATAGGAGAAGAGCGGCTGCTTCAGAGAAGGGTTCCTGGCATAAGCAAGGATGAGGCTCCCAAACCCAGTCCCAATGCGGGCTCCAGAGATGCCACTCCAACTGTGGCAGCACCAATGAGCTTGGCTGCTGTGTCAATGTCCTTTGAGATATGCTGGTTTGGAAGCTGTGACTAGGGATCAATCAAGTCAGGGAATGTAGGGATGCCAAGCTGCTGAAGCGCTCTTCTGTCAGTGTCTAGGATGTTTCTGCGCCACAGATGGGACACCTCATCAGCTGGGAGGCATTCCTGACCAAGGGATGAGTGGAGAAGAATTTGGCACTGGCAAAAAATTTTAGGGGATGAGGGGTAGTGGCAGGCAAGCTGCTCCTACTGCAGAGAAAATCAAGACAGGTATATGCCTCTTCTTGATATGATTGAATTATATCATGTGCATGAAATTCCAATAAAACTGTTTTAGAAAAGAAACAGAAGATCATCTGTTACTTACACAGACCCTCATTGAAGGGCTTTGGTTAACAGGCTCATGGCCCAGTGCCTGTCTTTGTGAATAACATTCTATTAGCACACAGCTATGCCCTTTTCTCTTTCCTGCTGTTGTTTTCACAATCAGTAAGGTTGAATAATTGTCTCCAAGTCTATATGACCAATGGAATCATCAATTATAGTTTTCAGAGGTCTTTTTGAAAAAAGAAATTTACTGACCCCTGATCTAGGGGAAGAATCTGGATGAAAAACAGCAAGGCTTGATGAAAAACATAATTCTAAACTATGAAGATTGTTTGACAGGATATAATATTTTTTTAAAAATAACTGATAGATAAGTAAGAACTACCAATCCTAATGGGACAGTCATGACTTGCCTAGCTGTTAAATGAAAATTCAGTCATTCAGACCCACGAACTGCTGTGTGGGAGAATTTGTGGTGGAATAATCTCATAAGGAAATACAGGCTTGGAAATCTTGTAGGAGCAGTTCTAGTCTGTCCTCTAGAATTACTATGACTTGGAACTGATCAATGTCAACAGAATTTTAGTTTGGGTGAAAGCAACTTTTTACAATATATTGTACTTGAATAAATGACACCACGTTTCAAACCACCAACTTTACAGCCATTAATTGAGGCCTTAACGGTTAGCACTCCACTGAGTCTTCCTGAAAGATATTCAGACTGTGGCAGTTACATGATCTCCTGTGAACCTGCGAAGGGGTGCAGTCTAGCCTGTCAATCAGGTCACGCCTTAATGACCTCATTTGGAGGTGCAAAGGAGATGAATAGCTCACTGAAGGCTAGATACACTCTCTCCCTGTGAGGCATTGTTGTTGACAAGCCACATGGAGCTATGCTAATGGCAGCCAGAACCTTGGAGCTGGAGGAGTCACGTGGAGGCCCACGCCAGCAGTAAGATGCTTCTAATGCCACTGGATCCACAAGACTTTCCACCCACTAACCCGTGATTTTCTTGCACCTGGCATTGTATCATGTATTGCATGAGTCTGAAGAGGAATTTACAGAATGGTATCAGACATATGGGCTAATATTGGCCTTATGGGTTTAATCTGCACTGGACTGGTGTGTTTTCTCAATATACCGTTGCTCTTTATATAAAGCTTTTTCCTATACACATAGGAGTGTCTATGAATTTGTTTCTCCAGTCCACCAGGACTAAAACACTGACCTTCTCAAAATACACGCTGATCACCCCTGGAAAATTTCTACTCCCTATGGGACAAGCTCATTTGGGTTGGTTGTTTTTCTCTCTATGAGAATGTTTTATTTTCTTACAATACAACTTTGAATTCACAGATATTAAGGGTAGGAACTGAATCATAAAAAGAAAACAAAACATAAATTCCCGTGTGAAATAGTGAGATGAAGTACCCTGGATCAAAATAGAGATCCAGACTAGAAACTCCCTCTCCAAATGCACATGATCCAGAATCATTCCTTCTGTTCATGCCCTTACAGAGCCCTGCAACACAGCTCCCTCCCTGCATAGGAGGTTTGTGTCTGTACTCACTTTGACTTCTCTCTGTGTTTCTTCCCCACCATTATACATGGACGTGTGATTGACTTTTAGACTGTCCTTTCGCTGATACGGTGTGTTCTTGGCAATGTCTCTGGAGATGGTAAACCAGCTTTCATGGAATCTGTACAATATGTGATATCAACAGTACTAATAAAACACCCTGCAGGCCTGGAACTTGGCTCATACAGGTCATGGAAAAGTTACTAAATGTAAATCCAGAGTTTGCACATTAGAATCTCAAAAATGTCTTATGCTCCCTCAAGTTTCCTTCAGACTCAACCAGTTGCACATTGCAATTGCCATTTTCAAACAAAATATATGCCGGTCATGAAAACGATCACACATGTCAACTATGTGCAACTCATACCCACTCACACACACTTGCTCTCAATAGCATTACTTATTAAAATAGCTGCCTGAAAACCCCAGCTTAGTACAGACTCCATGATGATTCTGTGTTCATACAAATTTCAGAACAGCGACTCTTGTAGATTATGGTACTGAGGATCTTCTCCAAGAACTGTTTTGTTGGGATTGGGGTGTTTTTTTTAATCAGCATAAGGAGGGCCTTTATTTGCATATGCTTCTCCTGGAGAGAATGAGCCTGATTCACAGATAAAGCAGTCACAAAACCCCATGCTTCAATCCCTGAGCGTTTCACCTCTGAGAGTTTCCCCAAGAAGAGGAAGAAACTGACATATTGGCAATGAGGCCTATTTTCCCAGGTGTATTAAATCAGAATAAGAGCTAAATTTGAGTAAATACATCATGAGACTATATCCAATGGACTATGTGCAGATTTGCATGTGAGTGGTAACTTTGTAATAAAGTTTAAAAGGGGTCAATCTGAGATGAGAATGTTGGCTGCTTCCTCATAGAACACATTCCCTTCCGTGACTTCTCCATTCTTCTAGAACAAGGCCTATTCTTTCAGGCCACAGAAAGTGATGAAGAAGATGGTTGAGGAGGGAGACACAAATTAAGTTTGAGAACAGCTTTGGGAATAAAGGCAGTAGTCCTCTCCTCTCAGGGACTTATATCTTTCTAAGATACTCAGAACAAAACCAAGATCATTTAAATTGTCAGATACTCATTTTCTCTCTGCAATAGATTATGTAAAATTAGATATTCAAATATTTGAAGGTCAGCTAAATCTAGAAATCTCATTGAATTCAGCCAAAAATAGCTCCCATTCAATGTGTGCTGTAAATAGGAGTGGCTTTTGTAAGTCACTAAGAAGGAAGAACTTTTCTTTGACAACTACACTCCTACATCTACTCAAGAGTTATTCTAGTGTGGAAAGAGTACATGCAACGCTAAAAAAAATTACCTTTGACACAGGAAGACATGTAGTATCCACAAAGTCATCATTAATAAAGTTATTCACACCTAATCTTACATTTCATACAGGATCTTATACCAAAATAGCTGAAATTCTTCACTTAAGGTTGTGTGTCAATGGATACTGGGAATGTTACCGGTATCAAACAACAAAATACTAGCAAAGCCACTAGGAGGAGGATGAGCTCATTAATAGGACAAATGTGGACCCTCTGGGTGAAACCAGAAGGAGTGGCCGACATTCTTTGGGGCTGTGAAGGTGAAGATACAACATCCAGCATGAAGAACTGAATGATCCCGTTTGGCCCTAAGCTCTCCCTGAATCCTGAATTTTCACAAAAAGGTAGTGTGTTTCCTGGACTATCATGGGCTGCAGGTTCTGAAGGATAGACTGATATAGGATATTAACACCCAGATAATAAAATGCAGTTGGCGAATTTATGTATTTTCAGATGGGATTCCAGAAAAGATACACACACACACACACACACACACACACACACACACACACACACACAGCCACAAAGGTTAGGAAAAACAACCAAAGCTGTCCTGACCCCTGAGATTTCCCCAAATGTTGGAAACTTGACTGAATAATTTGTGGTAGTAGAGCCCTGCGTTCGCACTCTACCCTGGGGTAAAAAAAAGGAAAACAAAAAAAGCAAAAATCAGCAACAACAAAAATTGTGTCATTTGAAGAAACAATTCAATATAAAATAGGCAGACTGCCTATCTTTTATTAAATTATTAGCTAGATGATTGCCAGAATTCCTCAGAGTGTGCTGAAAGAACATACTGTTAGACTTTCAGCCAATACTCAAACACTTAATAGATACCTTTACCCAGGCACCATTTTCCTGAAGTCTGATTGGAAAATATTTTATCTGAGCGTCTTGAGAACTCTGATGCAGGGACCGCTGGCAAAGTCATTTCCTATCCTTAAAGGTTAAGAAGCGGATTGTTGCTGTGGGACAGAATATAGTTTTGGTTACAATATAACTTTGAATTCACAGATGCCAGGAGTAGGCACAGAAGTATTATTTTTTAAATTAGAGATTTCCCACAAGGAACTGAGATTTCTGAGAATCCACATATAACCACAGGAAACCAGCCTTGAGCTCCAGCTGCTCCTGGGTCTGAGTCCTGTGCTTTGTGGGTCCTGCGCACCCCCTGGAGACCAATATCCTCCCACCAGGGGAAGTTTGTGTCCGGGCTCTCACTGACTTCCCCTCACTGTGTCTCTTGCACAGTAATACATGGCTGTGTCTTCAGCTTTCAGGCTGTTCATCTGCAGATACAGCGTGTTCTTGGCGTTGTCTCTGGAGATGGTTAATTGGCCCTTTACTGAATCTGTATAGTATGTACTAACACCAGTACTAATGCCTGCGACCCACTGCAGGCCCTTCCCTGGATACTGGCGGGCCCAGCTCATCCATGGTCACTGAAGGTGAATCCAGAAGCTGCACAAGAGAGTCTCAAAGACTCTCCAGGCTTTCTCAGATCGCCCACAGACTACACCAGGTGCACCTCACACTGAACACCTGCAAACAGACACTCTGATTAGATGACTTACATACAAACACATGCACTCACAATTATACACACACACAGCAAGCTCTACAATGATTACCATGTAAAATGGCCAAAATGAAAGCCACGTTTGGTACCAAATTCATTATGTGTCCTCTGGACTAGCTCTTGCTTTCAAAATATTAACAGCAGAGACCCCAGAAACGGGTACTGTCCTCTGAGAAGTCCCACATCAGGGCCTGTGGTTGTTTTATCAACAGGCAGAGAGCTGCATTTGCATGTCCCCTGATATTTAGAAGCAGATGAGTAGAGAATATGGACAAGAGTTCTCCCTCAGACTGAACGAGCACTCCCAACAGAAAACAGCTCTTAAGCAGGTTGTTTATCAAGCATTGCTTTAATTGTTAGTTATCAATTATCAATCTTTTTAAAAAATAGTTTTCAAATTGTAAACTTTATATTACATACATAACAAACTTTCTAATTGAGTGGTATGAGCATTCACAATGCATCCTCTCTGATTCCCCTTATGGTGTGGATTCACATGATGATAGTGGACCGTTCTATTACCTGTTTCTTGTGTGGGAACCTTACTGATTTTCTTTCCTTCTAAGCATTTCCATATTTCAGTGATATTTGTACAGTGTGGACAGGAAGTTCTTCATAAAGCATGTCCACAAAACATGCAGAATGGTGTCTCCTCT
The DNA here is from genome assembly GCF_050624435.1 of Tenrec ecaudatus. Taxonomy (NCBI): domain Eukaryota; kingdom Metazoa; phylum Chordata; class Mammalia; order Afrosoricida; family Tenrecidae; genus Tenrec; species Tenrec ecaudatus. The sequence goes on from NW_027457928.1 coordinate 82,289, forward strand.
CCGGTTTCTGATCTGAGAGATTCCAGTCCTCCTGCTTTTGTGATAATCAGGAAACCTGGCTATTTATCACTTTTCTTCATCTTCTAAAAGAGTCAGTTTTCATATAATCAGCTTACTGGTTGTGTTCCTGTTATTTCATTTATCTTGGTTACTTTTTTATTGTCTCTCCCAAGCCCGTGCTACCTATGCCATGGATATTATCTATGCATACTCACCTTTTTCTAGTTCCATTAGTTGGAAACTGAAGTAATCAATCTCAGAGTTTTACTTCTACACTATACAACTGTGTGTTGCTATGAATTCCTCATTAAGTTCTCTTCAGATGAACCCCACGGTTTGTTGTCTTGTGATTTCATTTAATCCAGTACAGCCATCCAGGATGTGAAAATCATTAAACACATGTTCATGACACAAATAATATAGTATATATCCATATATTCATCACTCACACTCACTGCCATGAGCCAGTGCAGACTCATCATGACCCTATAGACAGCGTAGAATTGTCCTTGAGCACTTCTGAAACTGTAACTCTTTAGGGAGAAGAAAGCCCTGTTTTTCTACTGTGGAACAGCTAGTACTTAAGAACTCCTGAAATTTCAGGTCGCAGCTTAATGAGTAACCAACACACCACCAGGATTCATTTATGCATACATATATTTAAATGTGTTTATGCATACAACATATAAATGAATGAATATTGAAATTGATGTGGTGTTTTGTAATATTTAGGAAGACAAGATTCTCAGAGAAAATGTTTTGGAGGGAAAGGAAACCCTAGATACTAAGAGGAAGCTCCTTGCTCCCATGCCTCCCCCATTGCCCTTGCCCAGAAGTCTGGCTCCTGTGCTCTGTGCAGCTCATGTGATCCCTATAGACTAAGGTCATTATTACAGGGAAGGTTGTGCCTGGATGGCACTGAGTCCTCTCACTGTTCCTCTCACACAGTAATGGACAGCTGTGCCCTCAGTGGTCATTGCGCTCAGCTGCGGGGAGAACTGCTTGGTGGATATGCTTTTGGCGCTTGAGAGTCAGCTCCATTAAGGCAGGTAATTGTTTCCTGATGCTCAAACATATTGATAACAAGTGCTGCAAACTTTTCTGCTGGTTGTGGTAGATTCAGGTCCAGAAATATGGAGCCACAAGAGACAGCAAATCTTAGGGAGAGGATTTGTGAGGGATTCATCACTCCTGGGCTCAAATCCTGATGCTGTACCTGTCACAGGGCACCCAGGACAGGGAGGGAAAAAATCCATGCTGACAACTAATGTAAGTCTCTTTTATGTTAACCCATTTTTGGAGTCTCTTGCTATTACGAGAGACATAACTTCCAGGCCAAAGAATATATGAAAGAAAATAAAAACTTGCGGACAAGTTATACAGTTTCTGGAGAATTGTGACCAGTGTGGTGCCTTTCACCATGTTTTGAACTTTAACCTGGAAATTGAAGGAGTGATCTGCATGTTAGAGCCCAAGGAGAACAAAGTAGAGATACTTTCAATCTTTTCTCAAAAAACCGAAAAGAGAGTCTAATGTCTTCATCTTCTCTGGAATTGGCTTCCATTTATTGAGAACTCAAGTTCCTTACACCAAAGAGTGGAGAAAATGTCTGGACACAGAAAGCTTAGAGAGTGTTAAGAAATTCTGATTTCATTAACCCCCAGCTGACAGTGGATATTACTTCTACTGTGTTCTCTCATTTCTCTGAATAGTCTCTTGAAAATTCAGTCCTCTTTCTTTAGCCTAACATGTAAATTAGCACGAGTTGAGATGGTGGACATGTACAGAGTTTTGAGATGCAAATGGGCAAAGGACATGAATAGATACTTGACTAAAGGGGACATTCAATTTGCAAAGATACACATACAAATATGTTAATTCCCATTACTCATTGGTGGTGTTATTGTTTATTTGGTTGACTTTGTTTTTGAGATCTTTTCTTGGAATGGTTACAGAATACCTGGCCATATTTTCTGGAAAACATTTTAAGCACTTTCACGGAATATTTTTTCTAAAACATATATGTTTAATACAACCTGTAGTGTGGTTTGTTTGTTTTTTCCATGAATTTTCATTGTGCATCACAGTAATACAGAATCATTGAAAGCTGTAGTAGTTTCTCTGTGCAACACGCTGTTCTGAGCAAATAACCTGAGAAGCTGTACTAACTGAAAACTATGACATCAAGATTGAAGGAAGCCAGGTTCATAATCCGGCACATGCAAATGACATAAAACTACATGTTGTAAGACAATATGACTTGTAGAACTTACTGATAAAGAGCAGGGATTACTGCCTTCACTTTAGATTAAAATTCAATGTAAAGAAAATTAAACTCCCTAATATGGGACCAATGGAAAGTATCAGGATAAATGGGGATAATATTGAAATTTGGAAGAAGTTCATCTCTCTTGGATCTACAATCAATATTCATGGAAGCTTGACTCAATCAACTGCTGCATTTAGTTGAGGAAACCTGCTGCACAGACCTCGTCAAAGGTGAAGAGCAAGGAAGTCTCTTTGAAGACTCAGATGTACCTGGCCCAAATTATGAGGTTTCCAATTGTCTCATGTGCATGTCAAAGTCGGACAATGAATGAAAAGGATGAAAGATCAAACGATGTACCTGAATTATGGTACTGGAGAATAATTTGATGGTAGGATGGACCACCAGAAGAACAAACAATTGTATATTGAATGATGTGCAATGCTTAATAGAAAGAAGGGAGGAGGTGATTACTTCATCTCAAGTACTTCGGACATTTGTTAGGAAAATCAGAACTTGGATAAGGACCTAATGCTTTATGAAACATAAGGTTATTAAAAAAGGTAACCTTTAACAAGCTAGATTGGCACAGTAACTGCAAAAAAGGCCTCATACATCACAACTGTGAGAATGAAGCAAGACCTACGCTTCATTCTGCTTTCTCTAGTGTTGCTGTGGGTCCAAATTTATTTGATAGGACTTAAAACAGCAAAATGCAAGGTCAATGACAAACATTGAACTCAATGCAGAGTAAGTGAAGGCATTCACCTTTCAAATTGGAATCAGATAAGGCTATCATTAAATACCAATCTTAATTCGTATTGTCCTGAAACTGTGGTAGTTAAATAATCTGGTGTTAGCTTGAGAATATTGAAAGTGAAGGGGTGGAATTTAGCCTGTCAATCGGGTCACAGCTTGATGACCTCATTTGGTAATGCTATGGAAATAAATAGCTTGCTGGAGGAGGGATACACACTCACTCTAGTTGTGGGATACAAAATGCCCCCCAGCTTTGTCTCACACAAATTTCTGACAAACAGAGGTTATTTGAAAGCTCATGGTGGGAGGTCAGATGCTTAGACATATTCCTCCTGCAGGCATCTGTTCCACTCTAGGTGGGGTACCCACCCAACTGTTAATGGTTTCCATGGAGAGCCAGGAAACAGGTCAAACCTGCTTGGTGACATACAAAGTTAGGCTGCCATCCTGAATCTAGGATCCACCCATCTTATCACATGTAAACCCTTAATCCCTCCTCTTCCTATAGTGTATGTACCCCTATATCACCCCCCCCCTACCACTACTGTATTACCTATACCACAACCCTTTTCTCTGATGTATGTCTTTACCTGTAATTCGGGGGCTTACATGCCCCACCCAAAAGAAGATATATAAGCCTGGGTTAACAATATAAAGCCCTCTCCCCTCACTCTCCCTGGCTCTCAGCTCTCCCTTCATCTCCCTCCATCCTTGCTCCCCTGTTCCCTTTCCCATTGTCCTCCTTCCTCTCCTCCTCTCTCCTGCCCTCCTGTCTCCCATCTCCACGTGGACCACCAAGTGGGGCTGAGGTGAGCATGCTACCAGGAAATGTGTCTGACTCCATTATTTCAATCTCTCTTCTAATCTCTCCGTATTCTCTAGGACTTTATTATAATCTTTATATATCTCAACTGTACTATTGTGCCTATCAAACCTGCAATTAGTTGTGGGAGGCTGACCTTTACCTCACACTCCCTGTGACACGTTCCTGCTGATAAGACACATGGAGCTACACTAGATTCCTGCAGCTGGAGGATCCTGTAGAGACCCCTGCCAGCATTGAGAGTTTCCATTGCCTCTGGATCCACAAGTCTTTCCACCTACTGGCCTGCGATCTTCCTGTATCCAGGGTCATTGCATGTGCTGCATGAGTCTGAAGCGGTATTTTTAGATTGGTATTGGACATATGGGTTAATATAGGACGTATGGACTTGGATAGGATGTTTTCTCAATATACAATTGCTCTTTTATATAAAGGTCTTTCTTAAACAGATTTGAGTGTCTATGAGTTTGTTTCTCTAGTCCACCCTGACTAACACAAACTTTGAACAATAGCTATCAGTCAACAAATGAAAACCAAATGCATCCTAAATGGCAACAAAGAGGTAAAACTCTCTATAATTGCTGATGACAACTCTCTGTAATTGCTGATGATTTTCTAAACATAGAAAATCCAAAAGCCCTAGAAGAAAATTGTTGAAAGCTCTGAAAAGGAAATCAGAAAATAATATCATTTACAATAGCTACCTAAAAGATAAAATAAATGGAATAAACCTAAGAGAACCAAAGTCTTGTAGAAAGAAATCTATAAGAAAAACACTACTCCAAGTTACCAAAAGAAATGCAAATAATGAGACTAATGGACCATGTTCATGAAGCAGAAGGCTCAGCTTTGTGAAAATAACACACTCTAAGCAATCTATAATTATAATGCAATTACCATTATAATTAACTTCTGACCAAGACCCCAGTGTCTATCTTCAAGGACATGGAAATTACTGACCATATTTTAAAAGAAATGGGAGGGGATGAGTCACTCAGGGTTCAGTGTAGCAACAATGAAAATCAAAACCTTCCTCTAGTGCTTGAACGCTTCCTCCCCTCAATTCTCATGATCCCAATTCTGCCTTGGGGACCTGGTTAGACCAGAGGATGCACAGCGGTGCAGTAAGGATCTGGAAACAGGGAATCTAGGACGGATGAACCCCTTAGGACCAGCGGTGAGAGTGGCGACACCTGGAGGGAAGGGGGTATAGAAAGGGAGAACCGATCTAGGGGATCTACATGTAACCTCCTCTCTGGGTGATGGGAAACGGGAAGGAAGGTGAGGGACAGTGTAAGATAAGATAAAATAATAATTTATAAACTATTAAGGGTTCATGGGGGAGGGGGGAGAAAAGAGGGAGGGGTAGGGGAAAAAGGAAAATGAGATGATTCCAGGAACCCAAGTGGAAGGCGAATTTTGAGAATGATGAGGGCAATGAATGTATAAGGATGCTTTACTCAATTGATGTATGTATGGATTGTGATAAGAGTTGTATGAGCCCCAATAAAATGATTTATTAAAAATTACTCTTCAACTTAAAAAAATGAAACAAATCCATCATAAAAAGGCCAAAACTACACAGACACTCCATACCTAGGAGATCCAGTGGTGTTGTAGATTACAAAATAGACTACTATTTGCAAGTTCTGCAGTTCAAGACCATCATCTAATCCTCAGGAGAAAGACAAAGCTTTCTGATCATGGACGGTTTTACAGTCTCAGAAATCCAAAGGGGCAATGATGGATGGTTTGTCCTGTACAGTTTCTATGAATCTTAATTGATTCAACAGCAGTTAAGTTGGGTGTTTGGGGGTGGGGGGACAATCCCTATAACTGCACCTGAGATTGACCTATGGGAAAAAGGACAATCACAGTTTAAGTGGATCATCGCTAGACTTGTCTCTGAGTCCCTAAGACAGTCTTCTCTGGAAATGTCCACCTGGAAAAAAAATCACTCACTTGTGTCTCAGGTATTCTGGATGTGAATTAGCTAGTTTCTAGAGAATATACTAGAACAGATTGATCCAGATATAAAGCCAAGGGTCACACAGCAGAATATGTTTCACAAATCCAGGCAGATGAACTACCTCAAGAAATGATTTCAAAATACTTTCCCTATGCAAATGAATGGATTGAAATTGAGGACACAACCTTGTTTGAGTGTGCAAGATAAAAACAAATTTTAAAAAAATGTCCCCAAACAAAGCAACACACTCAGGGAATTAAAATAGAGATAAAATGACTCCAGGTGGGAATACACAGTTAAAATGGAGTCGGCATAAGTCTAAACATAGGACAAGCTACTAGAAACTTCTTCAGAGGAAACAGAAATTTACCTTTGGGCAATAAATAAGCAGGAGCAGCTCCCACACTCCCCCGGCTTTGTAAAAATTAAAGAAACAACGCAAAATTCTTGAAGAGTGTATGTGGGAAGGGAGATCTTCCGTACTTGGCTCTTGCCCTTCTATTGAGACCAATACGCTTTCCCAAAGAAAGACTGGCCTTCACTTTGGCTGAGTTCCTGCTCACTGAACCCCATCTTTGTACAGCTGGGCCTGTCTCTTTCTCCTTTTACTTGCCACCTGCCAGACTGTTGACTGATAGCCACCAACCTGGGTCACCTCGCTTGAGGCCTCCAGTCCTGGAAGGACTTAGCCCAGCTACCTGGGAATGCCAATCATGTCTCAGTGCGCGGTGCGTGCGCTGGAATATCACTTCAACAACCTCAAGGGTGGGTGTACTCCCCGCAGACACCCTACTGGCTGGCAAGGAGCCAGGGCATTTCCAGACCTGGGTTCTCCCCGCGCCCCGCTCCCCGGGGAAAGTTACTGCACAGGTCACAACATTGGGCAAACCTCAGGAGGAAGCCCTAACGTTCTGTGCACCAGCTGCAACCACTCGCTTCCTGAATAGCGTTCACTTCTTCATAGCGAGAGAAGAAAGGGACCCGGGGCTCATCTTTGAGCTGAAGATGTTCCAGGAGTCTCGGGGAGGTGGCACACTGTATGGAGACAATGCAGGGGGCTTAGGAGAGACCTGCAAAGCGACTATTCGGGAACACAGACGCCCAAAGCCAGTCTGGGATCCCCCTTTCTCCAACAGGTTTCTCGCAAGGAATTCCAACCAATCCCCAAACAGGGGGATGGGACCAGTCTCTGGGACACCCTCCCACATCTCACCGTACAAGGGGAGAGGTACTGGATAAGAGGAGGTGAGGGGAGAAGGGTGCTTGCACCCGAGCCAGGCTGCTGTGTGCGGCAAGGTCACCCCAACTGGTCACCAACACGACCCCAACGTGGGCGCGCCGACTACACAGAGCTCAGGCTGCAACACTTCTCTGGCTCCACACCGTGCACAGCAAGTAGGAACCTAGCTATGACCCTCACTTCCGGCTAGGACACTGCCACTTCTGTCCTGTCTCAGCGTGACCCGGAATAGGAGAAGCATAGTCATGGGTGTGATTGGGAAACACATAAGTGAAAATTCAGTCAGGACAGACTTCATTAAGCACAGATATTCAGGAAAATATGGATGTGGTAGAGGTTAATATGGATGTGGCAGAGACATCAAAAACAGTAGTTCCTGGTGCTTAAATTCCCACCAACATATCTGAAAGTTTGTTCTTCATAACACTGACCATACAGGAAATAATTCAGATGAGTTGGAAATAATGCAATGTGTAGGTCTTAGTGGGGAAAACCCCCCCCCACCAGATTCTTATCCTGAAAAACGGTTAGATTAGTATTACATGTATGATCAAAGTCACATATCCCATACAGCACTGAGCTAAAAGCACCAACCTGTGACATTCAGTATCCACATCAGAAAAGGTGACGCCTGAGTCACTGTGATAGTGGGTCAGGATGTCATTCTCTTACAACCAGAATCTCACAGCTGTGCTCAGGGCCTCATAAAACAATTAACAATACACTTCTACCATATCGACACAGTTGTATACAAAATAAACTGAATATGTTCTTCAGCTCTTGGATAGTCGAGTACATTTTAACTTCCAGGTGGTGCTTATACATGTCTGAGACTGAGAAAATCAACCACTGCATCACCTGTCTAGTTTTGGACTATTGTCTATAAGGACACTACTTGCTGTGGTAAAGATGAAACATGTTCTATAAAATGTAAAACACAAAAGCCTAAGGAGCTGTTTCTCTGCTCTCTGTGGTTCTATGAGTCAGAATTCACACAACAGCTCTGACTTTATTGTTCTTCTTTTAAATGTATTTTCTTATTCTATATATGTAAAACCTTTAGAGTTTTGTGTATTTGCAAACCGGAGGCAAAAACAAGAGATATATCACTTCAACCATGGAGCTTGGTAAACAAGAGGAAAACTTTTTAGATTGAAAGAGGCTGAGACAATGGGCTCAAATATAAGAACAATTATGAGGATGGTTTAGGGCAAGCCAGTGTTTCTCCCTGTGGTGATATGGTCACTATGATTTGGAACTAACTTAGTGACACCTAACAACAACCTCTCTTGTACAGGGACTGTATGTACAATAAGTACTGAAATGTTAGAGTGTTTCTTTTTAAAATAAGCAGTAAAGTAATAATCATTCCAGAATCTTGTTGAAAAAAATATAATCATGGTTTTAATATGTATACCTGCAATATGAATCAATAGTAAAGGACAAAATTGAATAAATATAGATTTGTACAAGAAACCTTTTTATTAATGCATGAGAAACTTTAAAAGAAAATTTTATGACTACAGAGAATATGGGGTAAAATTATTTATAAAATACACTCTACAACAGAATATATTATACTAATATTTTAACAATAAAGGAACATATTTGATGATTACATAATATTGGTTTAGGTGAGTGAGTAGATCATACATCAGACCAGTTTATCTTTACATTTGTGGAAATGGGATGGATTGAGTTAGAGAGCGCCTATCCCTGACTTTGAGTTCATATTTCAACTTGATTAAGTGGGATTATTACCAGGGATACAAGAATGTTTCAATATTAGAAAAAATTAATGTAACCAACCACATAAATAGGACAAATAATAAGAACCATATCATATTAATAGATGCGTAAAAGGCATTTGACAATATCTACTACCTATTCCTGATAAAAACCCTCAATAACATAGAAATAGAAAGGAGAGACCTCAACACATGAAATATATTAAAGGAAACATTCTGTGTAGGACAATTAGTTGACTGTAACTTGGTCGAAATAGACACTTATTCACATAGAAAGGTTTCATAAAAACCTATGTGAACATAAGAACCCACAGATTGAGGGGAAATAAATCTTTAGCAGTGCGGGGAGAGAGAGAGAGCAAGGGAGGAGAAGAAGACAACAGGATAACTGGCATTTTCAGGGATTCCCCATCTTGATGCTCACCTGATCATACACAGGGAGCAGAGCCTGAAGCACAGGGAGCAGAGCCTGAAATCAGTGTCTGAGTTTCAGAGGCGTCCAGGTGAAAAGCAGGAGAGATGTGGTCAGGTGGAGCAGATGGCAGCAGATGCTGTCAAGTGTGTGTCTCTGTGGCCCTAGCTGCTGGAGTGTCTCTTGGGGAAATTCCCACTTGGGAAGCATGCCTTCCACCCATCACTTTTCTTTCAGTTTGTCTTTGTGCCTGGACTTGTGTGGTGTTGGGATTCAAATGCAAACGCTTTTCAAATGCGAGCTGGGCCACCCAAAGTGCTCAGATTTCAGCAGGGCTTCCAGACTAAGAAGAAACTACTAAGAATGAATCCTTTGCCTTGCCAGGCCCTGAGCCTCACCTCCAGGAACCTCCCTCCACGACACCCTCATTACCTCCAGGCCCCGCCCCTTCCCACAGAGACCACCCCACCCCCTCCCCAGGTGATAGTTTCCTGCTGAACCCATTTCCTCTGAGTGAGAAGGATCCAAGAGTGCGGCCCAAGAGCTTCTGTGGGTGAGTTTCTGTGTTTCTGTGCTGATCCCTGGCGCGGAATCCCCTGCAGGCCTGGAGTCCCAGCTGTGTCCGGGTTCCCGTGGACGTTACACTTCCCGCACCCCATACAACAGTGTTCCAGGTCGCCGCGACCCCCTGGGACATTTCCAGTTAAATCCTTTTTGAATTGGTTGCAGGCCTTTGCCTTCGGGCGCGGGAATACTCTGGCCGCTTTTCGTGCTCAGAGCTCCTCCTCCAGAAAGGCGCGATTGCGTGTTTTTTTTTTTGGGGGGGGGGCGGGGTTTGCCTGGGGCCTGTCCCTTCGTGTCAGGTCGCGGGCATGAGAGCATGGGGACCCCAGAGTGGCCTTTACTGAAAGGAGAGGCAGCCTTTCAGTCATCAGGCCACCCCACTGATGACCGAGGTCTGTATTAGAGCTTAACTTCTCAGCACCCTGCTTTGCAAAGGGGTACCAGAGCAGTGACAGCCCCAAATCCCCGCACAGATCTGGTCCTTGCATAGATTGCAGAGCCCCACATGGAGTGAGCCTCTGTTGAGTGGTTTCTGCCCAGGAACCAAGGTAGTAGGTAATCTGGCCCTCAGGCTTTGCAGGGTGGCTTTGCTTCACCTCTGCAGGCAGCCCATGGAGAAGCAGTTTCTCTTGGAGGTTTGCCTGAGTGTGTGTCCTTGATGGAGGTCACCAAACTGGAGACAGTCCAGGGGACTCGTAGTCAGGAGCCACTTGCTTTTAGCCTTTCCCTGACTGCATTGGTCAGGAGGCCCTGGACCCATTTTATAAGCCTGCTATCTAAGGATGGAATGTCTGCCATTGAGATGCATGCTTTTGTGAGTTTCCTTTGCCCCGCCCCTCCCCCACACCCTCTTTGGCTCACATCTCAGTTGTGAACCTTGGAAGCCATTTCCACCTCCTGTTGGTGGCTTCCTTCATTCAGATGATGTGTGTTTGTGCCCTTGTGCTGTCTTTGTCTCATAAGATTTAATAGATGTTCTCTTTAAACTATATTTAAAACGCGGTCTCCTTTTTACTCTACTGCATGTTCTTAACCATTTCTGCCCATCAAAAACTAGCTTGTGCTCTGATTTGGACTACAAAAGGAACTCCAATCTCAAATATAATTTACGGAGAACATTTATTAATTATTAAAAGAGACAAAGAGAATACAAAGACGCGGACCCATCACCGGATGGAGATCATAGTGCAGATCAGGGAAACAGTCAAGTCGGGAATCGAATGAAATAAGATTGCAACAGAGGAAACGGTCACACGTTTCTGATTGGTGGAGCATCAGTACAGCATGTTATAAATGGGACTACAGAAGCAGGGACAGGACTGTAACTGAGCCACCTTCATTGCCAGATAGAGCATTTTACAAGATTGTTCCAAGTCCTTCTGACCCAGGCAGTCAGGGCTCAAGTGCATTACCTGGAGATCAGTGAATGGTATTCACCTTCCCAGTTCCTCTGTCCCTGGGCCAATTTAATCTATTTCCTTGCTTGATGATCAGAAAGAATTCAATGGAGGCTTAATCTACAGCCATCTATCCTATAGCGCTTTACTCACTGGAGTGCTAAGACTTTAATCTCTAATACAGCTCCTTAAATTTGTGTCTGCGGATGCTGGACTTTTCCACTTGGAGTGTGAAGAGCCCCAGGGGCGGGGATGTTTCCCCTATAAGCCTCATCTCAGAGATTGGTTGCATTGATGGCTCATCTCTCTTTAAACTGCCACTTTCCCCCCTGCCGCCACCCTCTTATGATCCTTCTTGGCTCTTAGAGCTTGCTGGCCCAGATTTAATATCCACTCATATTTTTAATAGGGAGTTTTGGTTTCCTTTTACATCCTTTTGATTTGCAGGACCCAGCAATTATTTTACTTACTTATTTTCAAGTCATTTTATGTATTAATGTGGAGAAATAATAGGTCGTCCCCTGTAGTGTTTCAGTTTTGAAAATCCACAGGGCAGTTCTACTCTGTTCTCGGGGGTCACTGTGAGTCAGAATTGATGTAAGTTAGTGGCACATGTGGTCAAGGTCAGCACTTTTTGGTAATTTCAGTTATTTTATTTTCACAGTGACATAGATTGAAATCCATCATTTATCCTACTGGATACAGAAAGCGTTTGAAATATCCTGATGTTTATTAATTAACCAGATGAATTTAGCTTCTATATTTTCCAGCTTATGCTTGAGTTGGTCCCCATCCTCCCCAACCCCCTCTCCCCACATGATTTATTTTGAAATCATTAATAGTGGACATACATCCACATCCTAATGGCTGCATACTGTGACTGAACGACCCTAAGTCTCATTTGCTAACCTGCTGACACTCGCCTCTATATTTCCATTGCTTAAGCTTGCTATTTCTGCATTGGTCCCCGGACCCACCAGATTCAAAATGTTAGTGGGCTGCTGCCCATGCCCATGTTGGATATCAGCAGGAAGTTCCCTAGCTGCTCCACCCCCCTTAGTCAGCGTGTACAGTTGTGATCGGAGGAGAAAAGTATTCCCGCCCGTTCGTGGTTTCTTGCTGTATAAACCAGAGTTCAAGTAGTGCGCTTGGGGCCCGATGGATTGAGCGCCAGCTGTTTCCTGGCGGCCAGCTCCAGTGAAGCTTTGCATTTGATCCTTTTCCCTGTGGCCCTGATTAATCTTTTGATTTACTTTTTTTTCATATGTTAGCTCTTCAATTTGTTTGCATTTGCTGTTCAAGAACTGAGTCCTACTAATAGCTCCTCCTTTTAAAATTTGTGTCATGATTATTTCTAATAGAAGGCAACCTCCAGATATATAACTGTTATATATAGTAAGATAGCATGTTATTTAAAATAAGATACCATTTTCTCTGTGCCCCACTGCATGGTAATGCTTGAATGTTCTAGCCTTTTATCCACGCGTTCTTGATAAGAGGCTTGTTTTGTCCACTGCGCTACAGTGGATTCTGTGAGTGATGTCACAGCACCTTCCACTCCTCCTTGGGGTTTCTAGGCTATAATCGTGCGTTACCAGATGGCCACTTCATGGAGCTGCCAGTCCTTTAACCACTGGAGCAGTGGGGCTTCTTCACGTACTAATTTAGATGGGCCACACTGACATGTTATTCATTGCAGACATGGTGATTCTTAATGGGAATTATATTTGTTTTTGATTTAGTCATAATTTCAATGTAATATCCATGTGTATACATAGACAAGAATATGTGATCATGTTCGATTTCCCCTTTGGTTAGGTGTCATGGAGTTAGTTCCATCTCATGGCTATGTCATGTGTTATAGAGCAGAACTGTTCCATAGTTTTTCTAGAGCATCATGTTTGTGGAAGCAGATCTCCTGTTCTTCCACAGTAATGCGGGCTGTTTACCCCCATCAAGTCTCAGGGGAACAGTCTAGTGCAAGCTGTTTGTGCCACCTAGAAACTTTGTCCCACCCCCCAAAACAAACTCACTGCCACACAGTCAATTCTGACTCATAGTGTTCCTCCATAGGTATCTGATAACAAAATCTATACAGAAAAAGCAACCAGCCTCATTTTCCTTTTGCAGATGTGCTGGTGAGGTTGAACTGCCAGCCTGCAGAGTAGCAAATGATACCAGAATTCATTTTCCCCCCAAAGGAATGAACCAAATCAAGCATCTGCCATCAAACCCACACCAACTCCTGGAGACTCCATGTGAGTCAGAGTGCAGGGATGTTGCCGAGGGGTTTCAGTGACTGGTTTCTCAAGTGCATCACCCAGGCTTTCTTCCCTGGAGACTGAGTAGACACAAACTTCCAGCCTTTCCATGAACACCTATCCATGGTAACCATTATCATGCTCAGGGACATAAAAAACTAAGCAAGACACACATGTGTGTATGTACACACATGCCAGAACCTATGAAACCTGGCAATCTATCAAAGAAGGAAAATTCAAAACTACAAGGAGATTGAGTTTCTAACTATAACATGAAAAACCACACAGTTGAATTTGTAAAATTTGCAGGACCCAGAAAAATAAAGTCATTCTGTAAATTTTCAGCTCTCAAGTTTTTATGTGTATCGTACATATATACGGTAACCTAACTGGTCTCTTTACCATAGATAGAGAATAAAATTAATATCAGCTTTAATAGATCTTTAAGAGAGATGCTATATGTAAATAGCTTAGTATTCTTTCTGAATTATCATGGAAGATGAACAGGGATCCTAAATACTTTTAAGATGTACAATATTTGAGGAATTAAAAAAGATTTATGACATTCTATTTAGCATAATTTTGCACTGTTTAGCATAATCTATTAGGAAAAGATATGCAGTAGCTTCCAAATGGAAAAATTCCATTATTTTTATTCCATTTTCCCATGGCCTTTTTCAAAAACCCCTTGTGCATTCATGGCATGAAGGATTGGCTACCAATGAGCTCCTTGTATCTCAATTAAGTAATACTTGTTAAATATCAATCATTTTGCCTACCATTGGGTTCCATATGCTGACCGTATGTGGTTTCAGAGTAAAACTATGCTCCGTAAGATTTTCATTGGCTAACTTCAGAAGTTGTTGATTTCTTCTAAGGTTGCCTTCAGTCTCTAATCATTTGTTTGGTAGCCGAGCACTCTGTTGCTCACACTACTCAGGGACTCCATTTAGGGACCTGCATCTTGAAGTGTGAGTGCTTACAGGCAGAGCCCTGTGTAGCCTGATGTGTCAGGAATTAGCTTCCCTTACAAATTGGTGGGCCTTTCTGGAGCTGCTTTTCTTTTTCTGTAGGTCTTTCATGAGTTCCTGTAATGATACTTTATTGTATGTGGGACACGTGAACAAAGGAGTCCTTTTGTCCAGTGGGTTAAATATTGGGCTGCTGACTGCAAGGGCAGCTGTGCACACTCACCAGAAATGTGCAGAGAAGATGAGTCTGCCTGCTCCACTAAAGATGTGCAGGCGTGGGAGTCCTACAGGGAGTTCTGCTCTGTGATAGCTCTGCTGTGAGTTGGACCAGATGTGGTGGCAGGGAGTTATGTGCGGACAATGCCAACCCTTGTTCTTGACCCCTTATTAGCTATTTGAGGCTAAATGCAATTTGATTCACATTTTTTGTGGACTCTTGTGAAGTGCAAAAAATAAAATATTTTTTGTTGACAGTTTTGGGAACTGATGTATTAGTGGAGGAGAGTTTTTTGGAACATGCTATTTTTTTTAATCATTTACGTTGGGCTCAGACAACTCTTATCACTATCCATACATCTATCCACTGTGTCCGATGTCTCCCTTCACCCACTTTTCTGTTGTTCATCCCCCATTTGTCTTTAGTGATCTTATAGGGAAAGTGAGCACACAATGGTATGAAATTTTGGAACATGCTACTTTTTTATTGATTTCAATCTTTTTGCATTTCTTCATTGAAATCCCAACGACACACCTTTCTGACTTCCTTTATCCTTATAAAAATGTATTTGTTCAACCTGGGCTTTGACTATCCTTAAAACATAGCAAGTACATTTCTTCCTAATACCCTGTGGTCTGGTATTTTCTCCTCTAGGAACAAACTCTTTTGGACTACCCATTAGTTAATCCCATCACATCCTTCAAATCACTGTTTTCAATGAATGCAATTGATTAGACTACTAAGGGCAGATAAGGAAAACCACTTGTAAACAAAAGGGCCCCATAGGCAGGTACACAGAATGATTTCACAATGAAATCAGCTGAGAGAGTACCTGTTTTCACCGCCCCTCTGTATTGAGGACAGATGTTTGCTCTGGGTCCTAACTAGAGTAATTAATTAGAGGCATTTAAAAGGATGCTTTTCTTGTTGTTAGTTACCATCTAGTTTTCTCCAATTTATTACAACACTGTGCACCCATGGTGATGTAGTGTGCTATGCGTTGGGTTGGTACCCACATGTTCAGCCATTCAAAACTGCTCACTGGTCCACAGTAGAAGATGAGGCTTTCTACTCCCTTAAAGAGTTGCAGTTTCAGAAACGCACAGGCCCTGTTCTAGTCTGCTCTGTGGGGTTGCTTTGAGTCAGAATTGACTCAATGACAGTAATTTTTAAAAAAAATGTACACCAGAAAGAAAAACATGCCCTGTGACCTCCGTACTCTGACTTCAACATGGTCAGCTTTTATCTCTGAGACTGGAATGGTGACTTAGAGCTCTTCACATATTGGTCATAAACCTGAACGTCCTCATTTGCATTTCTTTTTAACTATTGCCTCTTTTGTTTTACTTTCTTGCTGGTGCTTCTTCATGCTCCACTTATTTTCCAGTGTGGGAAGTTCCATGAATGCTTATTGCTAACGAGCTTTTCATTTAGTGGCTGACCATGGAGCTTCCCTCTCCGGCCCCTGAAGACCTAGGTGCTCTTTGACTCCTTAGCCTGTATGTTTGAGAAACGGAAAATCGAACTGAGCATTTGCAAATTCATCACAGAACCTTCCCATGTTGTTAGAATTTCCTTATCATGCCAGGGTTCTCTGGCTAGTGTTTCCTAAAGTGATCATTTTATTTCTCCCTACACTAGCTCACGAAATGTAAATATGTATGTGTTAATGCTTAGGCTCCACCTCTGTTGCATTTCTCATACGAGTTATTATCATTTGGCCTTGTGCTTTTGTTCTTGTTATTTACTGTGGAGTGTTTTCAACTCATAGCCACCTCATGTGTCCAGGGTTGAACTGTTGGTTTTGGAATGGTGTGCCCTCTCAGAACACATTGGTCTGGTTTTGTACTGATTTGCTCAATGGTTTTTTATTTGCTCAATCAATCTAATAATTTCTTATATGCAAGAGCCAGTTGTACGGCCCTGAGGTAAGCAGTATTGTCTGAGGGTCCTGGCTTTTCCAGGACAATGCGTTCCAGTTATCTGAATTGAATAGATTGTTTTCTTCGTCTCCTCTTTGTACTACACAGAAGATCCAGATCATCTCTGTAACTGATGACTGACAGAATAAAAAGCTCTGGGCATATGAACAGAAATGTAATTGCCAGGCATTTAGTTGTACACACATGGACCTGCATGCTGACCTGGTTCAACAAGTTTTCATTTGAGCAATACTGAAATTGTGAGTAATGTTGGTGACTTCAGCTCTATCCCATTGGGAGCAACATCTGCTTAAAAGTGAGTGACAAGAGGACTAAATGAGCCAATGTGGCCAAATCTTTTTGGAAATTGCCTCAGAATCGTGGTTGCTGAATAAATGCAGTGTTTTATCATGAACATGTTGTGTGAAAGAGGCCCTAGTGGTTCACTGGTTTAATCGATGCCGCTGGCCAGACCCTCTGTGGCTCCAGCATTCCAGGCCCATCAAGGGAGGCCAAGGAGGCTGCGTGGGCCCGTGAAGATTTACAGACTTGGAAACACTAGCGAGCAGTTCCACTCCCTGTTTTATGGTCAAAATGAGTTAAAATGTACTTGACCGCAGTCCATTTGGTTTTGGTTCATCATGAAGGAATGGGAAGGCTTTAAAACCCGGCACCCGATGCACTGCTGTGGATGAGATTTTGAAAGGCTTATTGGATCGACACTAGGTTACACTGTTGTAGCAGAATTGTGGAGTGACCGTGACAGCTCATGCGACTTTATGCCATAGCTAGTTGGCCATGCTGTGAAATCTTAGCATAAAGTGCAACCTTTTCTATGTTGTTGTTAGGTGGCTTCGTGTCCATTCCAGCCCCTAAAGCCCTCTATGTAACAGCGCGACACACTGCCCTGTCCTGCACCATCCTCACATGTTCCCACGTTGGAGCCATTGCGACAGCCCCTGTGTCGATCCATGTTGGCGAAGGCCTTTCTCTTCTTTGCCTCTCTCTCCCTCACCAAGCACCATGTCCTTCTCCAGGGACTGGTCCCTCCTGAAAAGATGCGGGAACAAAAGTATGACAAGTCATGGAGGCCAGTCCCACAGCTGAGAGAATGCTAGTGGTCATCATGTTCAGCTAGTCGGCCTTCCGTGATCTGCAAATGTGAAAAAAATCTTTAAAAATCTAAAATGTGAAAAACATCTCAAAGCCTGGTATGTAAGTCCTAGTATCCTAACAGTTTAACATTGAAATGCACTGAAGTTCAGTCAACTTATAAGAAAATTGGAACCTAAGTACATTTTCCCAATCAGCAAAAAGGACATGCTATTATGATACTGAATATATTGTGCTCTTTTGTCAGTATATCCTATGAGCTTAGTGTGTATTGATGTGCGTATCCAGTATTTTTTGAGGGGAGCAGTCCATAATAATTACATGACAGTAGCTTTGTCTCAGTGGGAAAATTTTCAAGATATCTGCATATATTCTTTTTTTTAATCATTATATTACAACTCATCACAATCCATACATCAATTGTGTAAAGCACATTTGCACATTCATTTCCATTATCAATCTCAAAGCATTTGCACTTCACTTAAGCCCCTGGCATCAGCTCCTCATTTTTGCCCCTCCCTCCCCACTACCCCCTCCCTTATGAACCCTTGATAACTTATAAATTATTATTTTGTCATATCTTATACTGTCCAAAATGTCCCTTCACCCACTTTTCTGTTGTCAATCCCCCAGGGAGGAGGTTATATGTAGATCCTTGTAATCAGTTCGCTCTTTCCACCCCACCCTCCCTCCATCCTCCTGGTATCGCCACTCTCACCACTGGACCTGAATGGATCATCCACCTTGGATTCCTTGTTTCCATGTTCCTATCTGTACCAGTGTACAGAGGGTATCTATATTCTATTGTTACCTTTCACTCTTGCCCGGTTTCCCTTTTCAGTAGCTTGTCCTATCTCATTGAAAATACAAAATACACAAGCGTGCAACTGCAGAGTGACTGGAAAGTAGGCGAGTAACATAGACACTCTATAGAAAATTTCATAATTCCCCAAATAATCATCTCTATCACCAGGTAATACGTCAGCTCTTGATCACGTAGAATTCTCCAAGAAGATACCATGACTCCAGGGCTTTGGGTCCCTACTTTGTTAGTTCATACCAGCAGCTCTCCAATGGCTAAGGAGGGGCGACAGGGAGAAGCACAAATTCTGCAGTGTTTCCTAGTTGTCATCTTCCTTTCACCCTGTGCTTCCTGTTCTGATAAATATTCTAATTTCAATCCTCCCTCCAATGGAAGAGAGGATATGAATTTGGAATCGAGGCTTTTATTTTTGATCATTCATCTGATTTATGTGTTCTGACTGTTCTCTATTCTGAAACAGCTAGATAGAAATAAGGCTGCAGTTGGTCACAGACAAACTGTACAGAGATAAACTCATTATGCTAGAAGCATGCAGTCCTTGGGATAACATGTAATTAGTGAGGGAGTGTGTCTAGTGCAGTGTTTCTCAACCTTCCTAATGCTGCAACCCTTTAATACAGTTCCTCATGTGTGCTCACCCCCCAACCAAAAAATTATTTTCATTACTGTAATTTTGCTACTGTTATGAACGGGAGAACCCTTTGAGAGGGTTGTTCAACCCCCAAAGGAGTTGCAACCCACAGGTTCAGAACAGCTGATCTAGTGGGTGAAGTGGGTTAGCTAAACCCTGATGGAAATCCTTAGAGCAAGACCCCTGTGTCTAATGCCCATGTGAAGTCTCTGTTTCCCCAGGACTGTCTTCTTCATCCTTTCACATAGTGGAATGCATGGTACCTTGCCAAGCCAGAATATACGGGATGTTTTAGGACACTGTGGCTGTTGAGGAGGTGGCTCTGAATTTCTCCGAGGAAGAATGGGCATTGCTGGACCTTTCTGAGAGGAAACTATAGAGACACGGGATGATGGAAACTTTTAGAAACCTGGCCTCAGTAGGTATGAATATTTTCATTAAAAACGGAAAGATGTGTGCGTGCGTGTGTATATGTATATTTGTGTATGTTTCATACTCAGTGATGCTATTGCAGTATGTGAGCTGAGTAATGGGAATACTTTGTTATATAAACAAGTGTAGTACTTTCCTCTCAGGAGCATGATGTCATGTTTCCCCATGAATATAAGGCTCTTAGTGTTATACTGATTTCTTATAGCAAGTGTGACTATGAGTCTACTAAGTTTCCTTACGTGTTATAAATGTGAGTGTTGACCTTTGGTGCAGAGAGGCTATGTGTGCATTGTGCCTTGTAAGAGCTCTGTGTTTTTTCAAGGTTAACATGATAGCTTTATCTATTTATTATCTATTTATCCATTGTGTGTCAAGCACAGTTGTACATGTGTTACCTCATCATCCTCAAAACATTTGCTTTCTACTTGAGCCCTTGGTATCAGCTCCTCAATTTCCCCCCTCCCTGCTCACTGCCTCTCCATCATGAACCCTTGATAATTTATAAATTATTATTTTTTCATCCTTACACTGTCCGATGTCTCCCTTCACCCACTTTTCTGTTGTCCATCCCCCAGGGACGGGGTTTTATATAGATCCTTGTAATGGGTCCCCCCTTTCTGCCCCACCTTCCTTTCACCCTCATGATAGCACCACTCTCACCACTGGTCCTGAAGGCATCTTCTGTCCCAGATTCCCTATGTTTCAGGTTCCTATCTGTACCAGTGTGCATCCTCTGGTCTAGCTGGATTTTTAAGAGAATTAGGTTCATGATAGTGGAGGGGAGGAGGAGCATTTAGGAAGTAGAGGAAAGTTGTATTTTCATTGTTTCTACACTGTACCCTGACTGGCTCGTCTCTTCCCTATGATCCTTCTGTAAGGGGCTGTCCAGTTGCTGACAGACGGGCTTTGGATCCCCAATCTTCACTCCCCTTCATTCACAATATGCCCGATACTGATCCCATCGACACCTTGTAATCAATCCATAGGTTGTGTGCTTTTTCCATGTGGGCTTTCTTGCTTCTAAGCTAGATGGCCACTTGTTTACCTTCAACCCTTTAAGATCCCATATGCTATATCTTTTGGTAGCTGGGCTCCATCAGTTTTCTTCACATTTTCTTTGCACACAGTTGTCTTCAGCTATCATCTTAGGAAGGTGAGCATCGTGGAATGCCAGGTAATAGAACAAAGTGTTCTTGCATTGAGGGAGCACTTGCATGGAGGCCCAATGTCCATCTGATACCGTAATACTAAACCTATTAATATATGCACCTAGATCTATTTCCCCACCCTAATATAAATATATTTACATATGCACATGCTTGTATTTAGACTTCTGTAAATGCTCTTTGTCTCCTAGTTCTTTCCTCTATTTCCTTTTACTTTCCTCTTGTCCCACTATCATGCTCTGTCTGTAGTTCAGTAATTTCAGGGTTTCAGTAATTCTTCTCAGTTACATTGCCTTGATCAATCCCTACCAGGCATCTTACACCCTCCTTGCCACTTATTTTGTGTCAGGGGAAAGGCCAGACCCTAACACATCACAGCGGGTCGGTTGGTGCAATTGTACAGTGATAATAAATAAAGATTATAGTAAAGTCATAGGGAGCATGAGAGATAGAAGAGAGATTGAAATAATGGAGTCAGACACATTTCATAGTTGCATGTTCACCTCAGCCTCACTTGGTGGTCCACATGGGGAGAGAAATATTTATTGCTAACCAAGGCTTTTATATCATCTGGGGATGTGCAGGCCCCCTAATTACAGGTGAAGAAATCCATCACAGGAAAGTGTTGTGCTATAGGTAATATAGTAATGGGAGTGGGCTGCTGTAGGGGTTCATATGCTGTTGGAAGAGGAGGGAGTAAGGGTGTGCATGTGACAAGATGGGCGGACCCGAGATTCAGCATGGCAGCCTAACTTTGGATGTCACTGAGCAGGTTTGACCTGTTCTCTGGTTCACTGTAGAAATCATTATCAGTAAGGTGTACTGTAAACCCACCTTGCAGGGTCTAAATTGAAGCCTTTAGGGGGAAGTATCCCATTGTCCTTAACAGCAGGGATGGGCCCTATATGTGGTGGGACTAGACAGTCCTCTGACAGCTGATTGCCTTCAGGGAGGTAACTTGACAATTATTTACCATTAATTGTGAGCAGTGTCCTAAGTCTAACATATATTTGGGGGAGATGACTTGGAGAAATCTTTCTGTTTCCCACTATTTTGGATCACTTATTGATTGTTCCCTTTTCCCTGGGTTGGTTAACACCACTTTCTTTCCCCCACCTCCCCTTCTCCCATGTCATGCTCCCCGCCCCAACCATGGGTCCTGTTGCTTTCTCCTCCAGATTGTTTATCTGGCCTATATTATCTAGTTAGAAGTGCAGATATAATATGCACACACACACACACACACACACATACACACACACACAAGCACACATACACACAAAAGAGCAAAACAAAATGACAAAAGAAAACAAAACAACAGCAACAAGAAAAAAAGGGAAAAAAGAGAAAAGCCTGTAAAAAGTTAGAGGTCTGTATGTTGACCTTTAGGAGTGCTTTTCTGTGGAGTCTGATGGGGTGCCACGCCCTGGCCCCCGAGTCTAATTTTGGTACTCTTGGGACTTCCTTGCTCTACTTCCCTTGCTGTTCTGTTGCACAACACCCTTAGTGTTTTGCCTGGGTGTGGTGGGGTCAGATCAGATGCAATTCCCAAACTGTCTCCAGTGTTGTCCCCTATAGGGCTATAGGTCAGTGAGGGATGTCATGACTCATAGTCGGGGCAGCCATAGTGCTTCTTTTTGCATGGGCTGCTCAGAGCAGGCATATTGTCCTCAAAGCTTGGTGGGCCAGGATGTGTGCTCCACTCTCTCTTCCTCCCCCTTCATTTTCTCCCGTGTGCTCTGATCAGACATGTCCCTTTCCCTGAGCTGTAGCTTCAGTGTTGTCCTCTGAAGTAAATTCTTCTGGGGGAAGGGGCAGCTGTCCTCTTAGTTGGGATTGGGGCTGGCCCCTCTGATATTTTTGTTATAAATAGATTTTCATCCACCAAAATTCCACAGACCTAGAGGAGCATAGGACTGGCTCAGTGTCAGGGAATTGTTGATTATCTTTTCACACTTTCCTTGTGATGTGTTTTTCTCCAAGAGCAGCATGTCAGGTACACCTTTTCGCCCTCATATGACACTAATGTGATGGGGATCTGCCTTAGGCTGGGTTCTCTAGAAAAATAAAACTATAGGCACTGACATATGCATAAGAGAGAGCTTTTCATCAAGAGAACATCCCAGCCCAGTCCAACTGAAGCCCATGGGTCCAATGCTACCTAGAGCATCCATGGCTCAGTGTGTTCAAGTCCCCAAACTTCAGTTTTTGGGTGAGCATCAATCCTATCTGTTGTCCAGCTTGATATATGTGTGTGTATCACATACATATATGTGTGTGTATCACATACATATATGTGTGTCTATATAGTCACTCTAATATTATATGTGCACACGAATGCCTTGGTTTAGTTTATTAATTCATCAGTATATGAGGACCTTCAACACTACAGAAAACTACAGGACTCTAAATTCATGCTTTCATCACAGAATGGGTGGAAACAAATTCCCTGTTTCAGGGTTTTAATCTGAATACATTTGTACTTCCTTTTCTGTAAGATAAATGCTATAATTTTGATCATGCTGTATTTCTTTTTTTATTAAATCACTTTATTGGGTCTTGTAGAACTCTTATCATAATCCACACCTCCATCCATTGTGTCAAGCACATTAGTACATTTGTTGGCATACTCATTCTCAAAGCATTTTCTTTCTACTTGAGCCCTTGCTGTCAGCTTCTCATTTTTATTCCCCCCTCCTCATGAACCCTTGATAATTTGTAAAGTATTATTTGTTCATCTCTTATACTGCCCTATGTCTTCCTTCACCCACTTTTCTGTTGTCTATCCCCCTGGGGAGGGAGTTATACGTAGATCATTGTGATAGGTTCCCTCTTTCTCCCCCCCACCTTCCCCTTCCACTTCTGATTAACAATTAATAGTTAGGGAGTTAAGTACCAAGAGTTATTTCAGCGTGTTTAAATGTAGCCTACAATGTTTTAGCATTTATTAGCTATTCATGGCATATCGTGAATATTTTATGGATGTGATAATTAAATTATGATTAAAGGAATTTTTATGTCTTTTTGGAAGCCTCTTCCTTAAAAAAAAGTGAACCTGGTAGCTCTAGTTAGAACATACAGTCAATTTTTAATATCACTGGTAAAAGTGGACATTTATGGTTGTCCTTTTTCTGACGTGGAGTGATGTTTTTTCACGTATGACTTTTTCTTTTTAGGAATGTATATTAGCATATTAACATTTTGAACTATATTTGTTTTATGTTAGATTTGTAGAGTTATTTTTCCTTAGCATGAAAAGTCTTTGACTTTGTTTAGTAAGTTTTGTGTCTATTTAGATTATTAATTCTTTTTTACATTAATTGGTATATATTACAGTGCTCATTTTCTTATATTAAATCAACTCTAGGATAGATTCTACTTAATTATCATGTGTAATTATTTTCATGTGTTTTCTGACTCTATTCCCAATGTTTTCAAGAACTTTTTCATGTAGATCCTTTATCAATATTGCTCTACAGTTTTCTTGAAGTATCATTATCTGACCTTGTTTACAGGTTATTACTGGTCTCATAGAAAATATTAGTAAGGTTACTCTGACAATCATTGTTATGTTTCACCCAATAACGTGAACTTAGACAAAAAGAATAAAGCGTCTATTCATATTGCGTGAATACTCTCCTGTCTAGCTGCCAGAATCTTCATCTTTAATCTGTCTTACAGTTAGCCTTGAAGTTTCTCATGGAATTGAATTGTGATTCAGTTGATTGTAAACTTTCTGAACATCCTGAAACCCACTTGACTCTCATAGATCACTTGCTCTGGCTGGATCCTCTAGAGTTTTAAATGATTTACACCCCTCTTGACGGGACAAATCGTCACTCACACCTGAGACTATGGATGGGACATCCTTGAACCCAAGCCAATAAGCCCACTACTACAGTGTGTGTTGTTTGCCATCAGTCAGCATTACCTAGAAAGCTTGGAATCCAGAATTTAGGTCAAGATGACAAAATGGTTTGATCAGTCATCTCTTTTCTGGATACATCTTGCATTTTTAAGCATCTTCCCTCACCTTGGCTCTTACCACGACCCCTTGCCATTCCATGACTGTAAGCTGCAGTCTTTCCCGAAGGCTTTAAAATCGGACATCTGTAAACACAAGAGCTTAAGAGAGTAGCAAATAAGGATTCCCCTGGCTTGTTTTCTTGTTTAGAATATCTCTATCTTGGCCAAGGTACCTCTAGGATGTGCTATTGGTGTCGCTCTGTCTCTTGTTGTCCACCTGTACAAAAACTTTCTCTAGTTACTACACTATTGTGCATAAATGGCCACCCAACCATAGGGATTTCTTCACACAATAGATATTGTAAAGAATACCCAGGATGCAAGGGGATTGGAGTAGGTTTTACTTAATGAGAAGCTCAGCCTGAGTTGGAGTGGCAGATATGAGCGTGATTCAGCTTGATCACTTTCACCAGATATGTCAAGGGTTTTGGTCTGAGGTTCTGTTATGGGCTTTTAAAGAACATTCTTCATAAAATATTCCGTTCTTCAGTTAGATTGCTGGTGAAAAGAAGATATTTACCTTCAATGGAGCTTGAGAAATTTGAGGCCTTAAGTACTTCCACTTTGTGGATCCAAAGTTGATCATGATATTTGGGAAATTAGTAAAATTGCTCTGCAAAGATAGAGTGGACCCTTGTTTAATGCAAACCCTCAGCTTTGAGCAGGATTTTGATCCCAGGTGGTGGGGGTGGTCACTATTTAGCGCAAGAAGTACAGGCCAAGAAAGTGATATGCCTTTTTCAACATTGCCTCCTCTTCTGTTTCAGAACAAAGATTTGCCACAGAGAAATACAGTCCAGTCTAGGGAGCTAGAAATCTGGTACTAGTGTCTTGCACATTGAAGCATGACAAGGAAGGACTTCAACTTCTGACTGGGTCGTGAACCAAATCCATTCACCTGACTCCAAGCAGGGTGAGCATCCCTGGGGTTCCTGGGGTCAGCACTGGGCAGAGGAGTTTGAGGGGAAGCAGGAGGGATCTGAGCTTTCTGGGGTCTGAACCCAGGAAACACCAGTGTACAAGAACCCAGGCTGCCCCATTGGTCGGGGTCCGAGCAATTTGCGCATCTCCCGGAATGATAGAATTTGCTGATAATGTAACCATGTATAATTGTATTAGAACTTAAATTGTGAGCACTCCAGTTTGCAAAAGGCGGGTGGCATAGTGGTTACAGATTGGACTGCTAACTGCAAGGTCAGCAGTTCAGAATTACAAGTCACCCCTGAGGAGAAAAACAAGGTTTCCAATCTTGGTAAGAGTTATAGTCTCCGAAATCCACAAGGGGCCATTCCACCTCCCTTTAAAGGGTCACTGTAACCAGAATCCACTCTGTGGCACTGAGTTGGGTTTAAGGTTTGCATTGCTGATGACAGTGACAACTCTGTCCATTTGCTGCCTCCCCAGTTTGATTAAGCCTCCATTGAATTCCTTTTGATAATTAGCCAAGAATGTAGATCATCTTACCCTTGCGGAAAATGCCTTACAAAATAGATTGCCTGCACTCCTCTCCATCCATCCCCCTCCAAGGGCCTGCCTAGATGTATCCTTGATGGAGCTCACCTAAGCGAGGACAGCACAGGGGCCATTGTTATGAGTCTGGCCTTGATTGCCTCAGTTTGAAGGCCCTGGACCAATCTTTTAAGTCTTTCTATCTAATAATGTGCATGTCCCAATTATGGTCCCATTCCTGCTGCTGCAGTCCCACCTGTATCTGATGTATTGCTTTGCCACCAATCATGATCTGTGACATGGCCTTTTGTTCTGTGTCCTATTTATCTAGGGTCCCGACTCTGAATCCTCAGTTGCATTTGAACTGCTAATGGCCTCCCTTATCCATATGATGTGTGTGCGTATCTTTTGTTGTCTCTTAAAGTTCAATAAATGCTCTCCTCAAATTATGTTTGACAAAGAAGTCACTTTTCCACCCTAACACACAATTTAGTACCTCAAGGTACAGTTCTCTGGGACAGCATCTTGACAGCCGTACCTGCAGGTGAGGTCAGGCCCTACAACCCCCTGGCTTCTGTCCTAAATGTACAAAAATTACAAAGTTCTCTTAGTTCTGCGGATAAATTCTCTCTCTGCACCTTAGCCTTATACCAGACACACTTAGCTCTATGTGGGTTGGCAAATCTAGTTCCCCAGATAAGAACTCAAATGTACCCCTATTTCACCTCTAACCTCCTGCCCAAAGGCACTTAGCTCTCTTGTTCTGTGGTCTGGGAATGCCACTGCTCTGTCTCAGGCTCTTGGTTCTGCTGCCACCATGTCTCTGTTGCTGCTTCTTCCCTTCATGTCCACTCTTGTGTCACAGCTGCCTGTCTGCTGGATTGAAGAATTTCTGTGAAAGAATCTGGGATCTAAAGGCCCCTACTCCTGGTTCTTTTTTTTTTTAAAAGTCATTTTATTAGGGACTCATACAACTCCTAATACAATCCATACATATATCAATTGTGTAAAGCACATTTTTACATTCGTTGCCCTCATCATTCTCAAAACATTTGCTCTCCACCCAAGCCCCTGGCTTCAGGTCCTCAATTTTTCTTCTCCCTCCTCACTCCCTCCTCCCTCATGAACCCTTGATAATTTATAAATTGTTATTTTGTCATATATTTCTGTGTCCCATTTTTCTGTTGTATGTCCTCCAGGGAGGAGGTCACATGTAGATTCTTGAAATAGGTTCCACTTTTCCAACCCAACCTCACTGTGCCCTTCAAATATCACCACTCACAGCACCAGTCCTGAGGGGATTATCTGCCATGGCTTCCCTGCATTTTCAGTTCCCATCTGCACCAGTGTACATCCCCTGGTCTAGTCAGACCTGCAAGTCAGGATTCAGACCATGACAGTTGGAGGGGGGGAGGAAGCACCCAGAAACTTGATCAAAGTTGTATTTTTCATCGTTGCTACATCACACCCTGACTGTTTCATCGCCTCCCCAAGACCCTTCTGTAAGGGAATGTCCAGTGGCCTACAAATGGGCTTTGGGTCTCCACTCCACACTCCCCCGCTGATTCACTATGGTAAGATTTTTTGTTCTGATGATGCCTGATACCTGATCCCTTGACACCTTGTGATTGCACAGGCTGGTATGCTTCTTCCATGTGGGCTTTGTTGCTTCTGAGCTAGATGGCCGCTTTTTTACCTTCAAGCCATTAAGATCCCAGATGCTATATCTTTTGATAGCCGAGCACCATCAACTTTCTTCACCACATTTGCTTATGCACAAATCTGTCTTCAGTGATCATATTATCGAGATGAGCGTGCAATGTAATGACTCTTCTCCATCTATCTTGATTGATAATTTGGCTTGGTAGCGTATTCTTGGGTTTGCATTGTTTTCCTTCAATTTTTTGAAAATGTTACTCCACTCTCTCTTCTTCATAGTTTCTGCTGATAGGTCTGATCATATTCTTATTTGGGAACCTTTATATATGATTGCTTGTTTTCCCCTAGCTGCTCTCATGATTTTCTCCTTTTCCTCAAAGTTGGATAATTTAACTATTATGTGCCTTGATGACTTCTTCTTGGGATCCAGTCTTGCTGGGATTCTTTCAGCTTCCTGAATGGTTGCCTTGTTTTAATTCACTAAGCTGGGGAAGCTTTCCTCCAAGAATTCTCTCACTACTGTTGCAGATGACTTCTTTGTTGTGTCTTCCTCCAGTAAGCCAATAATTCTAATGATGTACCGCTTCATAGCATCAGACTTAGTTCTTAAGTTTTCTTCAGCTTCTCTGATGATCTTATTAGATTTTTGTTCTCGTTTGTTGAAGTCTGCTTGGCTGTCCTCCAAGTCACTGATGCGGTTCTCTGATTCTTCCAGTTGCTTGTCGAGGTCCATGAGTGTGCTACTGGTTTTTGTTATCTCCTCCCTAAGCTCCTGTATTTCTCTTTGATTTATGGTTTTTACCTTTTCTATCATTTCATCATTTTTCTGTATTGTTTCCCTCATATCCCCTGACTCCAAGTAACATTCTGAAAATTTCTTTCTGTGGCAGCTCAATGTCTGCTTCCTCTATGCATGCATTATGTTCAGGACATCTTCTGGCTTTGCCTTTTGTTCCTCTCCTTTTTTTGTTGAGGTTTTTGGGGCTGATGGCTGCTTGTGTTGCGTTGTTTTAGATGAGCCAGGTGCCATTTTCCAGGGAGTCGAAGAGCACTGGCTCTCTCTGGGAGACTTTGAACTGCCTATAGCTTATTTCACTATGGAATTAACCTACCACTTTGTCCTCCTGTGGCTTCCCTCTCGGGGGAGTGACCCAGAAGGGTTGCCTGCTTTGGTGTTGCAGAGGTTGGGCAGAGGCTCCTGCAGTAACTTTTGTTGAGGAGTGTTGGCCGAGCCGCCTTATGCCCCACAGGCACAAAGGCTGGAAGGAGTTCCCCAGTCAGAAGTTGAGCAGAGTATCCCCTGTTGGGGGCCAGCAGGGATTTTTCCAGCCTGCTAACTACACAGGGTGGAGCTCACCTAGCTGCGTGTGGCTCAGGTGTAAATGCCCTAAGCTAAGGGAGTGGTCTGGAGGTTAGCAGTAGAGTGTGAGAGACCAAGAAAGGGGAAAAGAGGAGAAAAAAAAGTTAAAAAGCAAGCCAAATGTGCCCATGAGGGGCGGGGGAGGGGGAATATAGTGAAGAGATGGATAGAAAGCAACAATGTAGCTGAGCCCTTATCCAGGCCAGAGGAGCTGCAAGGGTTTAATCCTTGTTCGGAGGTGGTAGCAGCAAGCTGTGGCTGTGTTGAGAAAAGGCCGCTGCACAGCCCTCCAAGACTGATAGGGTGACAGAGAGGAGATGCAAAGGTCTAGTGCCTGCCCCAAGGCAGGTGGTGGCAAACTGTGGCTGTGTTGAGACCAAGCAGCCCTACAGGCTCCAAATGGTCCTGGCTCTGGCAGAGACAGTGGCGGGGCAAAGGTCAAGCCCCAGCCGGCCTCCACTGAAGTAAACCAAAAGCCCCCAGCCCCTCAAAACCCCATGGGTCTGTGCCTACTTGTCTTTATGATGCTCCTCCTGCATTCCAGCAGTGTTCAGTTATCTCTAAGTAACTCTCCTGGGCTGAATTCTGTGGAGTTCCTCTGGTGTTTGTTACTCCTTCGCCATCTTGCCGGAAGTCCCCCTGGTTCTTCTTTTTTGTTGGTAGTGAGATCCCAATTTCTGTCTCTGAAATAACTCAATTAGTTGTAACATGAATTCCAAAGTAACTAATCTGTAGGTTAGGTTTCAGACAGTTTATTTACATAACCACAAGGCACAACGGTACCAATGTATTGTTGGCCAAGCTGCCCGATTGTCTTATATGACAGCCCCAGTGGGTTTCCAAGACTGTAACTTTATAACGGAGTAAAAAGCCATGTCACTCATGCTTTCGAGGAGAAATTGGTGGTTTCCAATTGCTGACCTTGCAATTAGCAGCCTGACAGTAACCACTATGAGGGACAACTTTTCCTCGTTCACATTGGCAGGCGACAAACCCAGGTAAATAATTTGGAGGAAGTTAAGGGGGCATAGCTAGACTGTGTACTTGTATAGACCACCTGTCTAACTCAGTGATTCTCAACCTTCCTAATGCTGCGACCCTTTAATGCAGTTCCTCATGTTGTGGTGAAGCTCCAACCATAAAACTACTTTTGTTGCTACTTCATGACAGTAAGTTTACTACTGTTATGAATCAGGCAACCCCTGTGAAAGGGTCCTTCAACCCCCAAAAGGGTCTCAACCCATAGGTGGAGAACCACTGATCTAACTGCATTAGGTACTACAAATAATGGTATATTAAAAACATTATCTATATTGGGATTCAAAAGTGCACTCATTATTGGGGGATATATACTTCTTCATTTACATTTATATGTAATTTATATATGTATAGATATAAATTTCAATCTAATAAATGTCATATAAATGTTTATTATGGACCCTTGTTTTTGACATGTGTTAAGTGTTGGACTTCTATCCTCAAGGTCAGAGGTACACACCCATTAGCATCCTGTCATGGCTTTAGAATCTTGGAAGCTCTGTACAGCAGTTCTCCTGTGTCCTATCTGCAGCTTATATGTCTAACTCTACTTGATGGTGAGTTTAAAAGTGTTTCTAAAGTTATTTTACAATTTATAGTTCTCCTATAAAATAATCTTTAGTTTATAATAGCTCTTTATATATCCCATGTAAAATGTTTCCAGATGCTTTAATTAACATAATCATCTTAAAGGTTCATTGATTTGTCATTCTCTTTGAGAGTCACACAGTAAGGAATTGGTAGTTTGTATGCTGTGGGGTAGGGATCCAACTCTTTGTTTATTTTTTTATATTTATATTTGATTGCCCAATCTCTATTTGTTATAAAATAATCTTTTATTCACATGTGTGAACATTATGAGTTTTAGATTTTATTGCTCATGGTATAAGCATGTTTCCCATTACTCAATAAGGGCACCGTTAACAGTATTGGGGACTTTGGGTGTTTAGAAGAAGGAAAGAACAGTAACAGCACCTGGACCTATTGGTTATGTGTTACACTGTATTCTCCCATCAGCCTGCCGTTGGTGCATCACCAGCAGCTTAGAGGAAGGAGGAAGAGTGCCTTGTATTATTACTTTTGGGATTTCCTCACGAGAGATTGAAATTTGTGAGCATCATTAGAGCTGATCCAGATAAGACAGAGCATCCCAGTTGCCTGTAGTGTCCTAAGGACCAAAGAAAATGGCCAAGGCTCAGGTGCTTCTGATGTGTTTTATCCTTTTCTGTATTTTCTACTGGAATTGTAGGAGCCTGTATAATACTGATTCAGTTCATTGGAAAAGCAGAAATTTGAAATAGTAGAACTTAGAGCTAAACTTTTACTCTGATTTCAACATTTGGCTGGAGAAGATTAGGAATATATTGATCATAGGATTAACAATAAACTATTGACATTGAACATAACATAGCACTGAGGATTCTTTGGATAACATTATCTTCCAGCTCATAATTTATTATTCTATGGCCAGCATATCTTTCAAATTATATGCTATACATGGTTTTTAAGGAGAAATAAAATCACTTCTTTAGGAGAGTTCAGTAGTCCATGGGATTTTTGTTTGAGTAACTTTCTTTAATGCTTATTTCTGAAGGTGATATGTTAAATACTCTCCCACACAGCAGCATTCTCATCAATGCATCTAAAATGGGTCTTGTTGCATTAGTGGTTTAAAAATGAGACAGCATCTCACCTCCTCTAACTAGAGATGCAGGAGAGAGAATTAACTGTCAACATCAGCTCTGATTCATATGAGGCAGAGCTTAGACAGACCTGTACCCTCCAATGGTTTTCCAGTCTGACACCAGTATCTTTGCCACACTCCTCTCCTACTCAGCTTATTCTTTTTTTTTTTTTTTGCAGTGGCCATGGACTAATTACAGTCCAGAGTCACAGGTACAAGTTTTACTCAGTAACAGAGTATAATTTGGTATCAGAATTAGTAGGCTACACATTGACTTTCATATTAAAGAACCATGTAGGCACATTTGCTCTTCTTCAGGGAAGGCCTGTTTTCCCTGTCCCCTATCAGACATTTTTCCTTCTAAAGATAGGCTCATTTCTTAGTTCCATCTTTATATGGTCCTCTCAACTACTTTTGGATATCCTCTTCTTGATCTTGCCTGCCTGTCCCACTTTCTTGGCTGAAAAGCCCTTTCTGGACCTGACACCATTGGCTCTGTCACTCTGTCCCTTCTGCCCTGGTCATTGTCTCCATTGGTGCAGCTCTTGACCCATGAATAGTACAGTTCATTTTGCAGGAGCAGCAGTAGACCCATCCCTATGTGGTAGAGGTTCAAGATGGTCCATGATTTGCTCAGCAACATCTCACAAAACTCAAAAGTCATCAAGTAAATAAATCGCTCTTCAAGATGTGGAAGCTGGTGAGTTCCAGATCTATATAAAGGTCAGGAATCAGTCTGTAGGTTTTTCCTCATTGATTTGTTTATAAACACTGATGAACCAGATCATCAGGTCAGACCACAGTCCACTGCCTCACAAAGAAGTTGTTGAATCTGGTCAGCTAATAGGTTGCAGGGGCTGAGGAACCCAAATTGGAAGGTCAGACAGCAAGCTAATGGCTCATAGAGTGGAGGAAGCTCTCAAGTCAGGTCACACAGGCAGCTCATAGTTGCCATTCAAGGAAATGCCACATTAATTTTTTGGAAGCTGCAAATCCCTAATCCATGGGTTCATTCTGAACTGTGTGGCTGCAGGGGCTAATAAACCCAAATCAACAGCTCAGATGACAGGATAATGCCTCACTGTCTCCTCTCAAACCATGCCTGCAGGCAGTTCTCTCTCTCCCTCTTAATATGTTGGCTTCTTGGGCCAACCCAGCATCTTCCCTGCCTAGGCAAGATTAGGAAGGCTCCAGAGATCCACCCAGCAGAATTAGGCTGGGGGCGCCTTGGAGAGCATGTGGTGAAAGATGGCAAGTTCAAGAGGACCTTGCAATTAAAGTTAAGATAATTCACTCCAAAGGTGGCTGAGGAGAATTTGTCCTAAGGTTGTCAAGAGGAGCTTGTCCTAAGGTGGCCTTTAAGAGCTTAGAAAGTTGTTCTGCACTCAGTAAGGGAGATAATGTCTATGAACATTCTGATCTTGGTTCTGACTTATAGCTTCTTGTTCCTGATCCCGAGTTGTACCTTGTTCATTAATAGACCACTTTGATCTATTGAGTGTTGTGTGACCACAGCAACAGATTATCAAACCCAGAAGTGAGACAGAGTGGTGTGGAAGGATTGACTTGTTTTAGAGTTGACAAAAAGTGTTGGAGAGTTGAGGTATGTTTGACCTCCCCCATCTGCACTGTTCCCAGTACTTATTGCCACTGAAGGTACCGAGCCTCTAATAATGGTGATGCTGGTAGAAACCCTAATGCCATTTAATAACAAATAGGTCTTTATCTACCTTGTGTGATTATAAAGCTGAGCTATTTCTAGAACATTCAGATAATGTCACTGGAACTCAAAATTCTAATGTTAAGAGTGGGTGCATTATTTTCAGGCACTGGGGTCCCCAACACTCCAAAAGTGATCCTCAGGAGTGACATTGCAATTGTGAAAATATTAAAGGACAGAGAGCAGACAGCTGGACACAGGGGCTCTCTTCCCATGTCAGGCCTGAGAGAGTGAATATATTTTCCAGTGGGTATATATAATGGAGCTTACAGGTCTTTCCATAAGGCGTTCGTGTCATGCAGTTAGCATGTACATAGTTAATGGGTCATATCATAAGCGGGTAAAATTCTAAACAAGCAAGATGCTGAGTTACCATCTTGACCTAGTGTTAGTTGACTTCAAACCGGCCCTGTGCCCTCCCCAGGTGTTTGCTACATTTATGCTGGGCTGGCTCTAGAACCTGATTGCTCAGATATACAGATAACCTTCAGGCATAGTGAAGTAGCCAGGTACAGAAATGATTCCTCTACTATGGGAGCTCCTTTAAGCCTGCTCCTTAATGTGGAGCTAGCTATTGTGGGGGCACAGTATTTGACCTGGAGAATGTATTTGAAAACATTTATTTCTCAGAACACTGGAGATCTTTCTAAAATTAGGGCTAGTTTTCTCGGCTGATGGTCGTGAATGTAGAAATAAGGTAAAATATTTTGTACCAAGTCCTCAGTTAATGACACATTATGGAATGAACTACCACAATAGTTTTTATTATTGTTTTGCTTTTTTTACTGTAAGATATATATTTTTTAAATCTTCAAATGGAAAATACTTCATTAAGTAGACCCCTCTTACTACAGGAACCACTGACATTCAACGATGTGGCTGTAAAGTTCACCCGGAAGGAATGGCAGCTCCTGAACTCTGCTCAGAAAACCCTATATCAGGATGTGATGTTGGAGAACTATCGCAACCTGGTTTCCATTGGTGAGGAGAATTCTCAAGTCATTGACCTCGTCACTGGCTTTTCCTGTCTTATATGTTAAAAACTTTGCGGTGTTTGTGGTATTCTCAAAGAGGTAGATTCTCATTGCATTTTCTCATCCTAGGTTAGTGGGTTAGGTCTTCTACCCTTGAAAGAATGCTATTTACTTTGTTCCTTTGAACATTATTTTTCTAGAAATACAAAACTGCAGTCTTTACAAACTTTACGTTAATTTTGGTGTGTCCAAGATTCTGTAATTTCCCATAAACAGGTTATCTAATTGTCACCCCAGAAGCTTTCTCTCAATTGGAACAAGAGAACTGTGTTTGGTATTAGAAGCAAGCGATAGTGGAATTTTCTCAGATGCATGGTCAAAACACCTTAAGGGGAATTGGCTGGGGTAGTTGATTTAACAGGGAGAAGGCCTCATATCTATGAAAGGTGTCAGAAAATGCATAAAAGTGTGTGCTACTTTGTATGTGAGAGTTCACTTGTCCAAGATGTTGAGGGAAGTACACCTGTAGCTCTTATGAGATTAGATTTCCATTTTCTTGTTTTACACTATGTGTGTTTGCTTCCATAATTTTCTTTAACATTCTGAAATTTTCCCTTCTTTTATGTTTCCACTTTACTATGAAAATCTGTCTTGCACGCTTCTCTCCAAACAGAGAACTCTGAATTAGTAACTGTCCTCTGAATACAGCACATTCCTCCCCTACTGAGTAAGAATGGATATCCATTTGCAGTATGCAGCACCATCTTGCATCTTGAGCTCCCACCATAAACGGGTCTCCTTTGTGCTTCCTTAGCTTCCCCCCTTGGAGTGTCTCTAAAGATTTGGTGTCCATATTCTCATTTGGTGTCCTGTTCCTTGAAAGTTTTCTTCATGCAGGTGATGTCAGTTCTTTCTGTTTTCTTAGAGAGATGGTCAATTTGCCTTCTCTGTTGGAATTCTTTAACAGACATATTTCCCCATATTTTACTCCTTTTGGTGAAATATATTTATGACTTCTGTTGTTTCCAGGTATCTAAAATCATCTTCCTAGCAAGAAAATTATCAGCTTAAAGTATACTTTAGCACTGTACCTTACATTTTTTTCTACCTGTAAGATTTTTTTAAGTTGTCTGTTCCTCCAATAATTTTTGTAAGTGGAAAGGGCATGTTTTTTTTTTTAATTAAGCAATGTCTGCTATATATTTCTTACTATGTAGTGTCCCTTCCTTAGGCCCACCCCTTCTTAACAGGTCCAATACACGAAAGATGACTGTTGCTGCTTCTAAAGAACATTTTTGCAGTATATTCCAATAGGTTTTATTGCTGTTATTCAAACAATGCATAGCCTTTTGGTTTCCATGTGTAAGTTGCCTTTCATGTCATCCCACATCTCATCTGGTCTCTGTCATTAGTCTTCAGTCAGACTTTTATTCCTCATGTTTATTCTTTACATCGTCTCTAAGCTGTGCTCTAGCTACTTTGGCTAGCTTCTACTTGGATTTGAGCAATTTATGATCTGTTCCACAGTTAACCCCTGGGCGTGTTTTGACTTATAAGCTTCTCCACCATTTCTTTCTGTAGATGTGGTTGATTTGATTTTCATTTGTTCCATTCCGGAAAATCCATATGTGTAGTTTCCATTTCTGGTGTTTAATAAGGAATTTGCTATGAATTCATCATTAGTCTCAAAATGTTATCAGTGAACCTGTGTGTCATTTCTGTTACTAAAGTCACATTTTCCAACTACTGCTACTTTCCCCAAATTTTACACTTATCAGTGTGTATGATTGTTTGGTTGATCAATGTCAGGCTGAAAAATTCATGTGAAAATTTCAATATATATTTTTAAATATTTTATTGGGAGCTCTTATAGATATCATAACTTCCCATAGTTCAGTTACATGGAGCAGTCCTGTACAATAGCTACCACAGTTTGAACACTTTTTCTTCTTTAATTCCTTGATATCAGCTCTCCTTTATCCCTTCTCCCCTCAATTTCATTATTGTGGTGGTAAACAGAACCTGGATGAAAGTGTGAGCAGCAGCCTTATATCTGTACTCCTGACCACAGGGCTTGGAAGACCAGTTCTAGTGTTGGAAGAAAACCCCCACAAGTCCCAAAGCTAGAACTGCTAATGAGCAATCTCCAGACAGAGATTTCCCCCCAACTGCCCTCCAGGAAGATGTTAGTATACAGCTGCTACAGGTGCCTGACTTCTTGCTTCTCAGCTGAAAGATGCCTAGCTTTGAAAGCAATCAGGTTCCCTTTGTTGCTGTCACTTAAGGAATCAATTATCTCTTTCTCTCTTAAATGCCCACTGGATGGGTCCTAAAGGACTGGTGTGTAATTGAAGGGCAGAAATAAAAAGGCTTTGCATTCTTTCACCAATTTATATAATCTCAGGGCATGCAGCTCCCCCGCCTCCCACACAAACACAGGCAGACACCTAGCTACCTAACAAGGTAGGCAGGATCTTTAGCCTCGGGATCCCTGAAATAATTGGATGAGCAACTTAAGACCAGTGCTGAGGGTAGGTGGAGTGGAGTAATTGTCTCCTGAGCGGGGAGAACAATAACAACAACATGTCTGCTCTTGTCGTTAAAGCTGCTGGCAGATAGTAATTAGCCATGCGCTTGTATGAGGTATCATTAAGGTGGCACTACAATGGAAGGATAGTGTGGCGATGATATTTAACTAAGAGTATGTGACTGGGACTCTTCTCCAACTTTGTGAATGCTTCTATGTTTGCTTTAATTGGTGCACAAAACTGAATAACACTTGTACTAACTGGTCTTGCTTGCAGGCATATGAATATGTTAGGGTTAGGGTTAGCGTTAGGGTTAGGGTTAGCGTTAGGGTTAGGGTTAGGGTTAGCGTTAGGGTTAGGGTTAGGGTTAGGGTTAGGGTTAGCGTCACGGTTAGGGTTAGGGTTAGCGTTAGGGTTAGCGTTAGGGTTAGGGTTAGCGTTAGGGTTAGCGTTAGCGTTAGGGTTAGGGTTAGGGGTAGGGTTAGGGTTAGGGTTAGCATTAGGGTTAGGGTTAGCGTTAGGGTTAGGGTTAGGGTTAGCGTTAGCGTTAGGGTTAGGGTTAACGTTAGGGTTAGGATTAGGGTTAGGTTTAGGGTTAGCGTTAGGGTTAGGGTTAGCGTTAGGGTTAGCGTTAGGGTTAAGGTTAGGGTTAGGGTTAAGGTTAGGGTTAGGGTTAGGGCTATCGTTAGGGTTAGGGTTACGGTTAGGGTTAGGGTTAGGGTTAGCGTTAGGGTTAGGGTTAGCGTTAGCGTTATGGTTAAGGTTAGGGTTAGCGTTAGGGTTAGGTTTAGGGTTAGGATTAGGGTTAGCGTTAGCGTTACGGTTAGGGTTAGTGTTAGGGTTAGGGTTAGCGTTAGCGTTAGGGTTAGCGTTAGCGTTAGAGTTAAGGTTAGGGTTAGGGTTACTGCTAGCGTTAGGGTTAGGTTTAGGGTTAGGGATAGGGTTACGGTTAGGGTTAGGGTTAGCGTTAGGGTTAGGGTTAGCGTTAGGGTTAGGATTTGGGTTAGGTTTAGCGTTAGCATTAGGGTTAGGATTAGGGTTAGCGTTAGGGTTAGGGTTAGCGTTAGCGTTATGGTTAGGGTTAGCGTTAGGGTTAGGTTTAGGGTTAGGATTAGGGTTAGCGTTAGCGTTACGGTTAGGGTTAGGGTTAGTGTTAGGGTTAGCGTTGGGTTAGCGTTAGCGTTAGAGTTAAGGTTAGGGTTAGGGTTAGGGCTAGCGTAGGGTTAGGTTTAGGGTTAGGGATAGGGTTACGGTTAGGGTTAGGGTTAGGGTTAGGGTTAGCATTAGGGTTAGGGTTTGGGTTAGGTTTAGCGTTAGCATTAGGGTTAGGGTTAAGGTTAGCGTTAGGGTTAGGGTTAGCGTTAGGGTTAGGGTTAGTGTTAGGGTTAGGGTTAGCGTTAGGGTTTGGGTTAGCGTTAGCGTTAGAGTTAGGGTTAGCGTTAGCGTTAGCGTTAGGGTTAGGGTTAGCTTTAGGGTTAGGGTTATGGTTAGCGTTAGGGTTAGGGTTAGGGTTAGGGTTAGCGTTAGCGTTAGGGTTAGGGTTAGCGTTAAGGTTAGGGTTAGCGTTAGGGTTAGGGTGAGGG
Source organism: Tenrec ecaudatus (assembly GCF_050624435.1). Taxonomy (NCBI): domain Eukaryota; kingdom Metazoa; phylum Chordata; class Mammalia; order Afrosoricida; family Tenrecidae; genus Tenrec; species Tenrec ecaudatus. Next base: position 121,024 of record NW_027457928.1, read on the forward strand.
TTAGGGTTAGCATTAGGGTTAGGGTTAGGTTTAGCGTTAGCGTTAGGGTTTAGGTTAGGGTTAGGGTTAGCCTTATGGTTAGGGTTAGGGTTAGCGTTAGTTTTAGGGTTAGGGTTAGGGGTAGGGGTAGGGTTAGGGTTAGGGTTAGCCTTAGGGTTAGGGTTAGTGTTAGGGTTATGGTTAGGGTTAGCGTTAAGGTTAGGGTTAGGGTTAGGGTTAGCGTTATGGTTAGGGTTAGGGTTAGGGTTAGTGTTAGGGTTAGCGTTAGGCTTAGGGTTAGCGTTAGCGTTAGGGTTAGGGTTAGCGTTAGCGTTAGGGTTAGGTTTAGGGTTAGGGTTAGGGTTATGGTTAGGGTTAGGGTTAGGGTTAGCATTAGGGTTAGGTTTAGGGTTAGGGTTAGGGTTAGCGTTAGGGTTAGCGTTAGGGTTAAGGTTAGGGTTAGGGTTAAGGTTAGGGTTAGGGTTAGGGCTATCGTTAGGGTTAGGGTTACGGTTAGGGTTAGGGTTAGGGTTAGCGTTAGGGTTAGGGTTAGCGTTAGCGTTATGGTTAGGGTTAGGGTTAGCGTTAGGGTTAGGTTTAGGGTTAGGATTAGGGTTAGCGTTAGCGTTACAGTTAGGGTTAGGGTTAGTGTTAGGGTTAGGGTTAGCGTTAGCGTTAGCGTTAGGGTTAGCGTTAGCGTTAGAGTTAAGGTTAGGGTTAGGGTTAGGGTTAGGGCTAGCGTTAGGGTTAGGTTTAGGGTTAGGGATAGGGTTACGGTTAGGGTTAGGGTTAGCGTTAGGGTTAGGGTTAGCGTTAGGGTTAGGATTTGGGTTAGGTTTAGCGTTAGCATTAGGGTTAGGATTAGGGTTAGCGTTAGGATTAGGGTTAGCGTTAGCGTTATGGTTAGGGTTAGCGTTAGGGTTAGGTTTAGGGTTAGGATTAGGGTTAGCGTTAGCGTTACGGTTAGGGTTAGGGTTAGTGTTAGGGTTAGCGTTGGGTTAGCGTTAGCGTTAGAGTTAAGGTTAGGGTTAGGGTTAGGGCTAGCGTAGGGTTAGGTTTAGGGTTAGGGATAGGGTTACGGTTAGGGTTAGGGTTAGGGTTAGGGTTAGCATTAGGGTTAGGGTTTGGGTTAGGTTTAGCGTTAGCATTAGGGTTAGGGTTAAGGTTAGCGTTAGGGTTAGGGTTAGCGTTAGGGTTAGGGTTAGTGTTAGGGTTAGGGTTAGCGTTAGGGTTTGGGTTAGCGTTAGCGTTAGAGTTAGGGTTAGCGTTAGCGTTAGGGTTAGGGTTAGGGTTAGCTTTAGGGTTAGGGTTATGGTTAGCGTTAGGGTTAGGGTTAGGGTTAGGGTTAGCGTTAGCGTTAGGGTTAGGGTTAGCGTTAAGGTTAGGGTTAGGGTTAGCGTTAGCGTTAGGGTTAGGGTGAGGGTTAGGGTTAGCATTAGGGTTAGGGTTAGGTTTAGCGTTAGCGTTAGGGTTTAGGTTAGGGTTAGGGTTAGCCTTATGGTTAGGGTTAGGGTTAGGGTTAGCTTTAGGGTTAGGGTTAGGGTTAGGGTTATGGTTAGCGTTAGGGTTAGGGTTAGGGTTAGCGTTAGGGTTAGCGTTAGTGTTAGGGTTAAGGTTAGGGTTAGGGTTAGCGTTAGGGTTAGGTTTAGGGTTAGGGTTAGCGTTAGGGTTAGGGTGAGGGTTAGGGTTAGCGTTAGGGTTAGGGTTAGGGTTAGCGTTAGCGTTAGGGTTAGGGTTAGCGTTAGGGTTAGGTTTAGGGTTAGGATTAGGGTTAGCGTTAGCGTTACGGTTAGGGTTAGGGTTAGTGTTAGGGTTAGCGTTAGGGTTAGAGTTAATGTTAGAGTTAAGGTTAGGGTTAGGGTTAGGGCTAGCGTTAGGGTTAGGTTTAGGGTTAGGGATAGGGTTACGGTTAGGGTTAGGGTTAGCGTTAGGGTTAGGGTTAGCATTAGGGTTAGGGTTTGGGTTAGGTTTAGCGTTAGCATTAGGGTTAGGGTTAGGGTTAGCGTTAGGGTTAGGGTTAGGGTTAGCGTTAGGGTTAGGGTTAGTGTTAGGGTTAGTGGTTGCGTTAGGGTTTGGGTTAGCGTTAGCGTTAGAGTTAGGGTTAGCGTTAGCGTTAGGGTTAGGGTTAGGGTTAGCTTTAGGGTTAGGGTTAGGGTTAGGGTTATGGTTAGCGTTAGGGTTAGGGTTAGGGTTAGCGTTAGTGTTAGGGTTAAGGTTAGGGTTAGGGTTAGGGTTAGCATTAGGGTTAGGTTTAGGGTTAGGGTTAGCGTTAGGGTTAGGGTGAGGGTTAGGGTTAGCGTTAGGGTTAGGTTTAGGGTTAGCGTTAGCGTTAGGGTTAGGGTTAGCGTTAGGGTTAGGGTTAGCGTTAGGGTTAGGGTTCGGGTTAGCGTTAGGGTTAGGGTTAGGGTTAGGGTAGGGTTAGGGTTAGCGTTAGGGTTAGGGTTAGCGTTATCGTTAGGGTTAGGGTTAGCGTTAGGGTTAGGGTTAGAGTTAGCGTTAGCGTTAGCGTTAGGGTTAGGGTTAGCGTTAAGGTTAGGGCTAGGGTTAGCGTTAGGGTTAGGGTGAGGGTTAGGGTTAGCATTAGGGTTAGGGTTAGGTTTAGCGTTAGCGTTAGGGTTTAGGTTAGGGTTAGGGTTAGCCTTATGGTTAGGGTTAGGGTTAGCGTTAGGTTTAGGGTTAGGGTTAGGGGTAGGGGTAGGGTTAGGGTTAGGGTTAGGGTTAGCCTTAGGGTTAGGGTTAGTGTTAGGGTTAGCGTTAGGCTTAGGGTTAGCGTTAAGGTTAGGGTTAGGGTTAGGGTTAGGGTTAGCGTTATGGTTAGGGTTAGGGTTAGGGTTAGTGTTAGGGTTAGCGTTAGGCTTAGGGTTAGCGTTAGCGTTAGGGTTAGGGTTAGCGTTAGCGTTAGGGTTAGGGTTAGGGTTAGGGTTAGGGTTATGGTTAGGGTTAGGGTTAGGGTTAGGGTTAGCGTTAGGGTTAGGTTTAGGGTTAGGTTTAGGGTTAGGGTTAGGGTTAGCGTTAGGGTTAGAGTTAGCGGTAGGGTTAGGGTTAGGGTTAGGGTTGCGTTAGCGTTAGGGTTAGGGTTAGGGTTAGGGTTAGCGTTAGGTTTAGGGTTAGGGTTAGGGTTAGGTTTAGGGTTAGGGTTAGGGTTAGCGTTAGGGTTAGGTTAAGGGTTAGGGTTAGCGTTAGCGTTAGGGTTAGGGTTAGCGTTAGCGTTAGGGTTAGGGTTAGGGTTATCATTAGGGTTAGGGTTAGGGTTATCGTTAGGGTTAGGGTTAGCGTTAGGGTTAGGGTTAGCGTTAGCATTAGGGTTAGGGTTAGCGTTAGGGTTAGGTTTAGCGTTAGGGTTAGGGTTAGGGTTCGGGTAGGGTTAGGGTTAGCGTTAGCGTTAGGGTTAGGGTTAGCGTTATCGTTAGGGTTAGGGTTAGCTTTAGGGTTAGGGTTAGGGTTAGGGTTAGTGTTAGGGTTAGGGTTAGCGTTAGGGATAGGGTTAGGGTTAGGGTTAGGTTTAGGGTTAGGGTTAGTGTTAGGGTTAGGGGTAGCGTTAGGGTTAGGGTTAGCGTTAGAGTTAGGGTTAGGGTTAGCGTTAGGGTTAGGGTAAGGGTTAGGGTTAGGTTTAGGGTTAGGGTTAGTGTTAGGGTTAGGGTTAGGGTTAGCGTTAGGGTTAGGGGTAGCGTTAGGGTTAGGGTTAGGGTTAGGGTTCGAGTTAGGGTTAGGGTTAGGGTTAGCATTAGGGTTAGGGTTAGGGTTAGCGATAAGGTTTGGGTTAGGGTTAGCGTTAGCGTTAGCGTTAGGGTTAGGGTTAGAGTTAGGGTTAGCGTTAGGGTTCGCGTTAGGGTTAGGGTTTGCCCAGGCTGCTCCTCTGGATTCAAGAAGCAAACCCAGGGCAGGGGAGTTGGGGCTGGCGAGGGTGTGGCTGTGGGGAAGGGCAGGTGACTGGATCCAGGGAGCCGAGCCCCTGCCCTGCAGACTCTCCTCAAAGGTTTGCGGGAAGAGGAAACAGTGAAGGACTCATCTTTTCCTGACACATGTCTACAGGCCTCTGTCACGGTTCTCTTTAAGGCAGGGGTAGCATCTAGGGGAATAAGCAACCCCAGCCAGTTTTCTGGTACCCCCGGATGCAGTGACCCTCACTGTTGGGCTGCCAACTCCCACAGTGTCTTCAGCTGCTTCCAGAGCCTCCCCTGCATCACACCCAGCTGCTCTGAGACCTCAGTTACAAGGATCTACATATAACTTCCTCCCTGGAGGATGGACAACAGAAAAGTGGGTGAAGGGAGACAAAAATGTAAGATCTGACAAATTATCAAGGGTTCATGAGTGAGGGGGGAAAAGGGAGGGCGGAGAAAAATGAGGACATGATGCCAAGGCCTTAAGTGGAGAGCAAATGTTTTGAGAATGATGAGGGCAATGAATGTACGGATGTGCTTTACACAACTGATGTATGTATGGATTGTGATAAGAGTTGTATGTGCCCCTAATAAAATGATTTTAAAAAATTAAATCATTTAAATTTCTTAGGACAATGCCATTTGTATTTCAAAGCAACATTCACGAAAACTATTTTTCACCTTCACTATCTTCTATTTAGTTTTAAACAGTGCAAAAACAATTCTTATGCCTTTTTATGAGATGTAATGCAAGTAGACATAAATTTATGCATAATTAAAAATGTGAATGAACAAAATATTTTGTTAAAAAATTTGAACTTTTGTGAAAATCATCGAAAGCATATAGCATTTTATTGAAGGGTTGGGAATGTTTTCCTCTATTTTATTCTAGTATTTGGTCTGAGGTTCTTACGGCATATTCTGATTGTTGTCGTGTAAGAGAATGTACATTCCATATAAGAGAAAACTTTCCTTATAATATTTTCCTATCCATTGCTTCCTGCTGAATCTCTCATTTGTTCTTTTATCATTTTTTCCTATAAAACGCCCAGGCTGCTTAATTTTATGCTTATTAATCATTTATATAAGTTAGGAAAATATTTATTATATATACATTTTTATTAAAAATCTTTTATTGGAGACTCTTACAACTTTTGTTGCAATCCATATTGATTGCATCAGGCATTTTGTACATATGTTGCCTTCATTCATTTATAGACATTTCTTTTTCTTTTTTAAAATCATTTTATTGGGGCTCATACAACTCATCACAATCCATACATACACCAATTGTGTAAAGCACACTTATACATTCGTTGCCTTCATCACTCTCAAAATTTGCTTTCCGCTTGGGTTCCTGGAATCAGCTCACTTCCCCTTTCCCCTATCCCCTTCTCACCCTGCTCCTCTTCCCTCATGAACCCTTAATAATTTATACATTATTATTTTCTCTTATCTTACACTGCACGGCGTCTCCCATCACCCAATTTTCTGTTGCCCATCTCCCAGGGGGGAAGTTATATGTAGATCCTTGTGATCGGTTTCCCATTTCTATACCCACTTCCCTCCCAGTATCGCCACTCTCACCGCTGGTCCTGGGGGGTTCATCTGTCCTGGATTCCCTGTGTTTCCAGTTCCCGTCTGTACCGCTGTGTATCTTCTGGTCTAACCAGGTTTGCAAGGTAGAATTGGGATCATGAGAGGTGGGGGGAGGAAGCGTTTAATAACTAGAGGAAGGTTGTGAGTTTCATTATTGCTATACTGAACCCTGAGTGACTCATCTCCTTCCCACTACCCCTCCGCAAGGGATGTCCAGTTGTCTACAGGTGGGCATTGGTCCCCCGTCATGTACTCCCCTCATTCACGATGATATAATCCCACCTCCCGCCTTTGTTGCTTGAAAACTGGTCCCCTCAGCCCTTCATGATCACACATGTTGGTGTGATGCTTCCATGTGGGCTTTGTTGCTTCTGGGCCAGCTTGTTTACTTTCAAGCCTCTAAGACCCGGGACGCTATATCACTTGATAGCCGGCCACCATCAGCCTTCTTCACCACACATACTTATGCACACATTCATCTTCAGCGTTTATGTGGGGAAGGTGATCACACAATGATGGTTTTTGTTCTTTGGTGTCTGCTACCTGATCCCTTCAACACCTCGTGCTCACTTAGGCTTGTGTGCTTCTTCTCTGTGGGCTTTGTTGCTTCTGAGCTAGATTTCAGCCTGTTTGCCTTCAAGCCTTTAAGACCCCCAGAGTTTCATTATATTGTGCAGAGAGTGGCTATGAGCCAAACCCACTAGACTGCACCCAACAACAGTAACAACAGGACTTGTGCTTCTAACAATATGCTGAAGAAGACCTTAAGAGAATCTCCCCTTCGTTTAGAGCAGCGGCTCTCGACCTGTGGGTCATGTCTACTTAGGGGGTCAAACAGCCCTTTCATGGGGTGGCCTGAATTATAGCAGTAGCAAAATTACAGCTATGATGTAGCAACAAAAATAATTGTATGGTTGGTTGGTCACGACTACATGAGGAACTGGATGAAAGGGTCGTGAGTAAGAATGTTGAAAACCACTGTCCAAGAGGAAGACTCAATTCTTGATACAGTTGAAGGGCAACAAAATAGACTCAGCCCCAATATAGATGGGATAGCACAGTGGCTGCAACAATAAACACAAGCCAAAGAAACACTGCAAGGATGGCACAAGATGGGGCAGTGTTTCATTATATTGACATAGAGTTGTTATGAGTCAAAACACACAAGAAAAAAAAAACAGGACTTGTTTTTCTAACAATGTACCTAAGTAGACCTTAAGAGAATCTCCTATTAGTTTAGCGCAGCGGGCCTCAAACTGAAGGTCGTGACCCCTTTTGGGGGATGAATGACCCTTTCACGGCAGTGGACCGTTCATTAAAGTGGAAAAATTAGAGTTATGATGTAGCAATGAAAATAATTTCATGATTTGGCAGTCACCACTACATGAGGAATGGTATGAAAGAGTCGTGGCATTAGGAAGGTTGAGAACCACTTCTCTAGGGCAAGACACAAATCTGGTACAGAAGGGAAGGAAGAGAGCGGCAGTCTCCAACAAGTTGGATTAGCACAGTGGCTGCAACACTGAGGCCAAGCACACAAGCACGGTGAGGGTGGCACAGGTCAGGGCAGCTAAGAGTCAAAACCCACTCGACAGAACTTAATGACAATAACTACAGGACGTGTACTTCTAACAATATGCTGAACTAGATCTTAAGAGAAACTCCTCTAAATTTAGAGCAGTGGTTCTTAACTTGTGGGTCGCGACCCCCTCTCACAGGTGTTGCCCAATTCATAACAGTAGTGAAATCACAGTAATGGAGTAACAATGAAAAAAAAATTACTGTTGGAGGATCACCACAACATTAAGAATTGTATAAAGGAGCCATGCCATTAAGAAGGTTCAGAAACACTGCCCGAGAGGAATACACAAAACGTGGTACTGCAGAAGGGCAGCAAGTGAGAGGCAGACCCTACAAGATGGTATAGCTCAGCGGCTGCAACAATGAGTGCCATCAACGAACCACTGTGAGGACGGCACAGGACGGGGCAGCGTTTCATTATCTTGTGCTTAGAGTTGCTGAGAGTCAAAACCCACTCGACGGCAACTAACAGCAACACAAAAAGTACTTGAGCTTCTAACAATATGCTGACGTAGATCTTAAGAGAAACTCCTCTTAGTTTAGTGCAGGGTTCTCAGCCTATGAATCACGAACCCTTTTGGGGAGTGAGTGGGTTGAATGACCCTTTCACAAGGGTTGCCTGATTCATAAGATTAGCAAAATTACAGTTATGAAATATCAGCGAAAATTTTGTATGACTGGGGGTCCACCACTATTTTGGGAACTGCATGAAAGGGTCGTGAATTTAGGAAGATTGAGAACCACTGTCCGAGAGGAAGACACAAATGTTGGTAGAGTAGAAGGGCAGCAAAGGAGAGGCAGCCCCTCCAAGTTGGAATAGCTCAGTAGCTGCAACAACCAGCGCAAGCAAAGAACCACTGTGAGGAATGCACAGGATGGGGGAGCATTTCGTTATATTTTGCATAGAGTTGCTATGAGCCAAAACCCACTTGAAGGCACCTAAATAAAATAACAACAGGACTTTTGCTTCTAACAATGTGCTGAAATATATCTTATGAGACATTCTTCATAGTTTGGAGCAGAGATTCTCAACCTGTGGGTCATGACTCCATTAGGGTGATGAACTACCCTTGCACAGGGGTGTCCCACTTCATAGCAGTAGCTACATTACAGTTATGAAGTAGCAATGACGATAAATTTATGACTGGGATTGAACCCACTACATGAGCAGTGGTATAAAAGGCCTGTGGCATTATAAGAAGGTTGAGAGCCACTGTCCTTGAGCAAGACAGAAATCTTGGCAGAGCAGAAAGGCAGCAAATGAGAGGCAGACCCCCAGATGATAGATTAGCGCAGTGGCTGCAACCATGAGTGCAGACAAGAAACCACTGTGAGGATGGCACAGGACGGGACAGCGTTTCATTATCTTGTGCGTAGAGTTGCTGAGAATCGAAACCCACTGGGCAACACCTAACAACAATCACTGTAGGACTCATGCTTTTCACAATATGGTGCTGTAGATCCTAAGAGAAACTCCTCTTAGTTTAGAGCAGTGGTTCTCAACTTGTGGGTCACGAGCCCTTTGGGGGGGTCAAATGACCCTTTCACAGTGGAGGCCTGATTCATAACTGTAGCAAAATTAAAGTTACAAAGTAGCAATGAAAATAATTTTATGATTGGGGGGTTCATCACTACATGAGGAAATGAATGAAAGGGCAGTAGAGGGGCAGCAAAAGAGAGGCAGCCCCCCAAAAGTTGGATCAGCCCATGATTGCAACAATGACAACAAGCAAAATAACCACTGTGAGGGTGGCACGACACGGGGTCACGTTTCATTATATTGTGTATAGAGTTGCTATGAGCCAGCACACACTCAAAGGCACCAAACAATAACAACAGGACTGTGCGTCTATGAATATGCGGAAGTAGACCTTAAGAGAAACTCCCCTTAGTTTAGACCAGTGGTTCTCAAACTGTGTCACAGTGCCTTTAGAAGACTAATGAACCTTTCACATGGGTGGCCTGATCCATAACAGAAGCGAAATTACAGTTATGATGTAGCAATGAAAATATTTTATGGTTGGGGAGTCACCACTACATGAGGACTGGTATGAAATAGTAGTGGCATTCAGAAAGTTGAGAACCACTATTCTTGAGGAAGACACAAATCTTGGTACGGAAGGGCAGGAAAAGAGAGTTAGTCCCTAACAAGATGGATTACCACAGTGGCTGCAACAATGAGCGCAAACAGAAGAACCACCGTGAGGATGCACAGGGCAGGACAACGTTTCATTACATTGTGCATAGGGTTGTTATGAGCCAAAACCCACTCGAAGGCAGCCAAAAACAAGAACAGGATTTGTGCTTCTAACAATATGCTGAAACATACCTTAAAAATAAACTCCACTTAGTGTAGAATAGCAGTTCTCAAACTGTGGGTCGTGATGCCTTTTGGGGGGTGGGGGGGAGAATGACTATATCACATGGTGGCCTGATTCATAACAGTAGCATAATTTTAGTCATAAAGTAACAAGGAAAGTAATTTTATGATTGGGGAGGGGGCGTCACCAATACATGAGGAATGGTGTGAAAGAGTCGTGCATTAGGAAGTTTGAGAACCACTGCCCTAGAGGAAGACACAAATCTGGGTACAGTTGAAGGTCAGCAAATGAGAGGCAGTCCCCCAAAAGATGGATTAGCACAGAGACTGCAACAATGAGTGAAAACAAAAGAAAAGTGTGAGGGTGTTAGAGGATGGAACAGTGTTTCATGATACTGTGCATAGAGTTGTTATGAGCCAACTATGAGCCAAACCCACTCGACAGCCCCCGAACAACAATAAGAACAGGACTCTTGCGTGTAATAATATACAGAGCTATACCACAGGAGAAACTCCTCTTAATTTAGAACGGCAGTTCTCAACCTGTGATTTGTGACCACTTTGGTTGGTTGAACAACCCTTTCACAGGGTGACTAGATTCATAAGACTTGCAAAATTACAGTTATGGAATAACAGTTGAAAAAAAAACTTTATGCTTTGGGGCCCACCACTACACATTGGGAAGTGTATGGAAAGGTCGTAGAAATAGGAAGGGTGAGAAACACTGTCCTAGAGGAAGACGCAAGTACAGTAGAAGGGCAGCAGAAGAGAGGAAGTCCCTACAAGACAGATTTGCACGGTGGCTGCAACAATGAGCGCAAGCAAAGAACCACCGTGAGGATGATGCAAGGCTGGGCAGGCCTTTATTATATTGTGCACAGGGTTGCTATCAGCCCAAACCCTCTCCACGGCCCGAACAACAATAACAGGAGGAATCATACATCTAACAGTATGCTCAACTAAACCTTGAGAGAAACTGCTCTTAGTTTAGAGCAGCCGTTCTCAACTTGTGAGTTGAGTGGTATATCCTTTGGGGGTGTTCAAATGACCCTCCCATAGGCGTGGCCAGATACGTAACAGTAGCAAAATTACAGTTATGAAGTAGCAACAGTACAATTTTTTTGGTTGGGGGGTCATTACTACACGAGGCACTGTATGAAAGGGTCGTGGCATTAGGATTGCTGAAAACCACAGTCCTACAGGAAGACACAAGTCTTGATACAGTTGAAGGGCCGCAATATAGAGTCAGCCCCCAAATAGATGGAATAGCATAGTGGCTGCAGCAATGAGCTCAAGCTAAGGGAACACTGTGAGGATGGCACAAGATGGGGCAGCGTTACATTATATGGAGCATAGAGTTGCTATGAGTCAAAACCAACTCGACTGCATCTGACAACAAAACAACAGGACTTGTGTTTCTTATAATGTGCTGAAGTAGACCTTAAGAGAAACTCCTATTAGTTTAGTGCAGCGGTTCTCAACTTTTGGGTCACGAGCCCTGTTGGGGGATGAATGAACCTTTCATAGTGGTCGCCTAACAGTAGAAAAATTAGAGTTACAAAGTTGCAATGAAAATAATTTTATGATTTGGCAGTCAGCACTATATGAGGAACGGTATGAAAATGTTGTGGCATTAGGAAGGTTGAGAACCACTGCCCTAAAGGAAGACACAAGTCTTGGTAGAGTAGAAGGGCAACAAAAAATAGCCAGCCCCCCCCCAAATATGGCTCCAACAATGAGCACTAGCAAACAACCACTGACAGGATGGCACAGGTCTGGGAAGCATTTCATGATATTGTGCATAGAGATGCGATGAGCCAAAACCCCCTCCGCAGAACTTAACAACAGGGCTTGTGTGTTTAACAATATGCTGAAGTAAATCTTAAGAGCAACTCTTCTTAGTTTACAGCAGGGTTCTCAACATTGGGTCGTGAACACTTTCAGGTGGGGGGTGTTTCGAAACACCCCTTCACAGTGATGGCCTGATTCATAACAGTGGCAAAAGTACAGTTATGAAATATCAATGAATATAATTTTATGATTGGGGTCCACCACTACATTGGGAACTGTACGAAAGGGCCGCAGAATTAGGATGTATGAGAAACATTGTCCTAGAGGAAGACACAAATGTTGGTACAGTAGAAGGGCTGCAAAAGTCAGGCAGCCCCTACAAGATGGAATAGATGCAGCTTGAGTGCAAGCAAAGGACCACAGTGAAGATGGCACGAGATGGGGCCGAGTTTCATTATATTGTGCATACAGTTGGTATGAGCCAACACACACTCAAAGGCACCAAACAATAATAAAAAGAACTTGGGCTTCTAAGAATATTCTGAAGTAGACCTTAAGAGAAACTCCTATTCGTTTAGACCATTGGTTCTCAAACTGTGTGTCGAGACACCTTTGAGGAGACTAACGAACCTTTCACATGGGTGGCCTGATCCATAACAGAAGCAAAATTACAATTATGATGTAGCAATGCAAATATTTTATGGTTGGATGTCACCACTACACGAGGAATGGTGTGAAGTGGTTGTGGCATTTGGAAAGTTGAGAACCACTGCTCTAGAGGAAGACAGATATCTTGGTACAGAAGGGCAGGAAAAGAGAGGCAGTGCCCAACAAGATGGATTAGCACAGTGGCTGCAAAAATGAGTGTGAGCAAAAGAACCACTGTATGGAAGGCACAGGACGGGAAAGCATTTTATTACATGGTGCATAGAGTTGGTATGAGCCTAAACCCATTCGAAGGCACCAAACAACAGGATTTGTGCCTCTAACAATATGCTGAGGGAGACTTTAAAAGAAACTCTTAGTGTAGAGTAACAGTTCCCTAACTGTGGGTCACAACGTCTTAGGAGGGAACAATGAGCATTTCACATGGGTGACCTGATTCATAACAATAGCAAATTTATAGTTATGGAGTAACAAGGAAAATTATTTTTTGATTGGGGGGGTTACTAGTACGTGAGGAATGGTGTGAAAGAGTCATGACATTAGGAAGGTTGAGAACCACTACCCTAGAGGGAGACATAGATCTGGGTACAGTAGAAGGGCAGCAAAAAGAGGCAGCCCACAGCACAATGGAATACAACAGTGGCTGCAACAATCCGCGCAAGCAAAAGAACCACTGGGAGGATGGCGCAGGACAGGACACCTTTCCAACATATTGTGCTTAGAGTTGCTAGGCGTCGAAAACTACACAACAGAATCTAACAATAACTATAGGATTTGTGCTCCTGACAATAGGGTGAAGTAGATATTAAGAAAAACTCCTCTTAGTTTAGACCAGCGGTTTTTAACCTGTGGTTCGCGACCACTTTTGGTGATCGAATGACCCTTTCACATGTGTGAAATGATTCATAACTGTAGGAAAATTACAGTTACGAAGTAACAATAATATTATGGTGGGGGTCACCACTACATGAGGAACTGTATGAAAGGGTCATGGCATTAGGAAATTTGACAACCATTGCCTTAGAGGAAGACACAAGTCTTGGTACAGTAGAAAGGCCACAAAAAAGAGGCAGCTACCCAAAAGTTGGATTAGCACAGTGGCTGCAACAATGCGCACAAGCAAAAGAACCACTGTGAGGATAGCATAGGATGGGAAAGCGTTTCATTATATTGTGCATAGAGTTACTATGAGCCAAAACCCACTCGATGGTACCTAACACCAATAACAACAGAACTTGTGCATCTACCAGTATGCTGAATTCTATCTTAAGAGAATCTCCTCTTAGTTTAGAGCAGGGGATCTTCAGCTGTGTGTCGCGACCCCTTTGTGGATATGGAATGAAAATTTCACAGGGGTGTCGTGACTCATAACAGTAACAAAATTACAGTTATGAAGCTGCAATGAAATCATTTTATGGTTGGGGGGGGTCACCACTAAATGAGAATCGGTATGAAAATATCATGGCATTAGGAAAGTTAAGAACCACTGCTCTAGAGGAAGTCCCAAATCTTGGTATGAAAGGGCAGGAAAAGAGAGGCGGTCCCCAACAAGATGCATTAGCACAGTGGCTGCAACAATGAGCGCAAGCAGAGAACCACTGGGCGGCGTTTCATTATATTGTGCGTAGAGTTGCTATGAGACATACCCATTCGACGGCACCTAACAACAACAACAACAAATGGACTTGAGCTTCTAACAGTATGGTGAAATAGACCTTAAGAGAAACTCCTCTCAATTTAGAGCAGGGGTTCTCACCATGTGGGTCGTGACCCCTTTGGGGCTTAGACGAACCCTTTACAGGGTTGCACTATTCATAACTTGTAACAAAACGAGAGTTACGAAGTAGCAAAGAATATAATTTTATGATTGGGGTCTACCACTACAAAGGAAACTGTATGAAAGTGTCGTGAATTTAGGAAGGTTGAGAAGCACTGTCCTAGAGGAAGATACAGATATTGGTAGAGTAGAAGGGCAGCAAAGGAGAGGCAGCCCCTACAATTTGGTATAGCTCAGTGGCTGCAACAATGAGCGCAAGCAAAGAACCACTGTGAGGAATGCACTAATGGGGCAGCGTTTCGGTACATTGTACATAGAGTTGCTGTGAGCCAAAATCCACTCGACGGCACTTAACAACAACAACAACAGGACTTGGGCGTCTAACAATATACTGAACTACATCTTAAAGAAACACCTCTTAGTTTAGAGCAGCGGTTCTCAACCTGTGGATCGGGACCTCTTTGGGGGTTGAGCTACCCATTCACAGGGGTCGGTCTCTTCTTCATAGTAGCAAAATTACAGTTATGAAGTAGCAACGAAAATAATTTTACGAATGGATGTTCACCACAACATCAGGAACTTCATTATAGTGCCAAGGAATTAGGAAGGTTGAGAACCACTGGTTTAGAGCATAGGAAATCGGATGCAATACTGCATATTTTAACACACATGAAGGTGGAAAATAAAGGAAATTGGGAGAGGACAGTAGTATCAAATTCCTATGAGTCAGAATTGTTCTATGTCATAGAGTAGCTAAGACAATGAGAAGAAATGACAAAGTCAAAGAGCTGAAGAGAAAATTCCATAGGACACGTGGCAACAGCTTTATGCTCTTGTTAGACCCTCGGGACCTCCTTATCTTTTGCTGGTGCACCTCCAAGATCCCAGAATCCCTAGTTGACAGTGGAATTTGCATAGCGAACTGGCTCATTGAGCCAAGCCGGAGGCCTCTGTCTGCAGAAGAGACCAAGTCCTGTGCTGCAGCTCCTGCTCCCATATGCAAGCAGTGGGGTCCAGATGCGGGTCCTGTGTCTGCTTCCTGTTGTAAAAGACAGTGTTGGGACAAGTAGCCTTCTACTGAGTCTCTCCTCCGTCTACCTGGGGGAGCAGGCTCCTGGCTTGCTGTGGCCAGCTAATAGCAATTAGTAGGCATAGCGCTAATGAAGAGAGGGGACAGCTGGGCAGAGGGCCTAAACCTGCTGAGCGCCATGGCCCCTGAGACACTGGCAAGCTGTTGGCTCCCAGCTCCTTGTCCCTGACTCTTACCTGCCTCCCTCTCTCGAGATCACTCTTGAATTTCAGTCTCCATGCAATCTCACCCAGCCTTGCTGCCTGACTGGAGAGGGAGCCTGGAGGCTGTTAGAATAGCGCTGCTCAGGCTCTTTGGGCTAAAGAGTCTGACGTGGGCCAGGAGCTCCATGAAGTTCCCTCCCTCAGGCAGTTTTCTGCCTCTCCATCCCCCTTAGTCTCCCTGCAGGCCTGGCCCTGGGCCCTGACCTTCCACTTGCTTCCTCATCCAACATGTGGAGGGCTGGCTCTTGCCAAGTACACACATGGGTGCAGACATGAGAGATCCCACTCCTGGAAACCAGGAGGTCTGTAAACAAGGGCACAGCTGAGGCCTGTTCTTACGCAAATCATGTGCATCCTTCTCTCTGCCCTCTGCCCTGGGGTAGGGACAAGGGCTCTGGGAAGACCGGCCACCCCATCACTATGGGGCATGGCCCGATGGTGCTGGTGCACAGAGCACTGGGCAGGCAGGGCTCCCTACAGGCCCTTGCACCGTGTGGGGCCACAGAAGGGGAGAAAGGCAGAAGAGTGCTGCCAGGAGCCAGCTGCACTGTGGCAACGTGGGGTCCTCTGAGCTGGGCCACTGAGGTGGGGTGCTAAGGCTGTGCTCCCCTCTCCCTCTCCCCAGGTGTGTGGTTGTGCTCTTCAATCCCCGGAAACACAAGCAGCACCACATCCTCAACAGCTCCAGGTAAATGGGCTCTGGGGCTTTGGGGAGTGCCACCTTTTCCCAGGGACGGCCAGAGGAGTGCCACCTGCTTCTCTGTGGCATTGGGCCCTGTTGGGCCCCAGGCCTGCAAGGGAAGCAGCACAAGGAGGGCGGGTTTGCTGCCCTTGTTTTGAGAGGGGACTGTGAGAGGCCAGACCTGGGCCAGGCTGCCAGTGCCTCTCTTGAGCCTGCCCCCATTCCTTTCAGGAAAACCATCACTGCCCTTGCCTTCTCTCCTGATGGCAAGTACCTGGTCACCGGCGAGGTGAGTGAGGAAGGAAGCTCAGGCACTGCAGAGGGGGTGGCCTGGCCTTAGCAGAGAGTGACAGCCTGCAGCCCGCATAGGACTGGTGCCAAGTTTGACTTTCTGTACTGGTGTCAACTTTGGGTGTTTGGTCTGCCCTAGAGCAGTGTTCTTAGGCTGTAGCCTGCATCAGAAGTGCTATGGTGGCCCCGTAGTACAGACTGCTGGCTCTCGGGCTCAGCAGGTCTGGGGTGGCTCTCTTCAGTTTGCAATGCTAACAAGTAGTTCCAGATGAGGCTGAAGCTGCCAATTTGGGAACCACATTTTGGAAAACACCTCCTTAAAACATTCCTTATCCTGGAGTCCTCCTGTTGGTCACAGTGTGGAACAGGGCTGCCCTCCCATAGACTTGCCCTGTGAGGCTGTGGGAGCCAACCGCAGTAGTGGTGGTTCTTGCCCATCCAAATCACGCCAGGAGCCCATCCCTGAGAGTCCCTGTTCCCCAACACTGATCACATTCCCTCCGGGGGTGTCCTTGATTCATGTGCAGGCACATTAGGTTAGGTGTCCTTCATTTATGTGCAGGCTCTTGTCCAGTGGCTGGGAGAGCCAGGCCTCCTTGGATGGGGAGGGAGCTGGCTGCCTCTGGCCTTTACTTTGGGGTCTTTGTCCCCGCAGAGTGGACACATGCCTGCTGTGCGGGTGTGGGACGTGTCGGAGCGCAGCCAGGTGGCAGAGCTTCAGGAGCATAATTATGGCGTGGCGTGTGTGGCCTTCTCACCCAGCGCCAAGTACATTGTCTCAGTGGGCTACCAGCATGATATGATCGTCAATGTCTGGGCCTGGAAGGTGAGTGGGCTGCTGGCCTCAGGACAGGCAGGGCCGGGAGGGGAGCCAAGAAACTGCTGACAGGTGGCCTTCACTTCCGCCTGCTGGCCTCAGTCCCTTTCTAGAGAACTCTGAGCAGAAAGGAGCAACTGTGTATCTAGGATGCTGAAGAAGGGGCAGAAGGAGAGGTCAAGTTCACAGCTTGTCTAACCTCCTTCAGTGTGTAAGTTTCTTTTCCCTCAGCTCCTAGAAGCAGAGCCTTGATTTCCCTTGACTTTCTCTCCAGAAAAACATTGTAGTGGCTTCCAACCAGGTGACCAGTCGGGTGAAAGCAGTATCCTTCTCTGAGGACTGCAGCTACTTTGTCATTGCAGGCAACCGGCACATCAAATTCTGGTTCCTTGATGACAGCAAGACCTCAACGGTGAGGCAGCAAGTAGCTACCAGGGTGGGGTCTGCCCAGATCTGTTCCACCTGCGCCCACTTCTGCATGCTCAAAAGCCCTTTGGAAGTCTCAGCTGGGCCAGGTGCTATGTCAATCTGCAAGGGAAGCCTTTTCCCTCTCTCCCCAGGGCCTGCTTTCCAGGGGGTAGCCTGCAGGGTGGGTGTGTGGGTGGCACCTGTGGTGTGCCTCCACAGGTGAATGCCACTGTGCCCCTGCTGGGCCGCTCCGGGCTGCTGGGGGACATGCAGAACTACCTGTTCACTGATGTAGCCTGTGGCCGCGGGAAGAAGGCTGACAGCACCTTCTGTATCACATCCTCGGGGCAGCTGTGCGAGTTCAGTGACCAGAGACTGTTGGACAAGTGGGTGGAGCTGAGGGTAAGTGAATGCTTTGTCGGCACCCTCCCGTCTGTCACCTCCAGGCTCCGGGGGTCCTGGGGTTAGCAGCGGGGTCTGCATGCACGCTGGGGGAGGCCCCAGGCGGAGGAAGGTGTTTGGGAACCTCTCTGCTCGCTCGCGCTCTCTGTCTCTGCCGCTTCCTCTGCTTTCCTCTTCTGCTCAGCACAAAGACAGCATCACAGTAAGTGTGCTGGCCCTGTCCGCTGCCTCTGCTGCCTTTCTCTTGGCCGGCCTTTTCTGAGTGTGTGTTTGCCTAAAACTCAGGTGGCTTATAAGGCTTGCTGACTCCTTCTTCCTAATTGCATGGGGCTGTGGGCCCTCTGGCTAGCTGCTGTTAGAGGGAGGGGCATTGAGGGGCTCTGGCCAGGGCAGCTGTCCTACCTTGCACTTGTCCTTGCCTCTTGGCTCATGGCTGTTGAGGTGGGGTGAAGGAGTGCGCAGACGCCCTTGCTGAATGGGGCTTCTGTGCTCACAGACCACAGTGGCCCACTGCATCTCGGTGAGCCAGGACTACATCTTCTGTGGCTGTGCTGACAGCACCGTGCGTCTTTTCAACCCCTCCAACCTGCACTTCCTCAGCACGCTGCCCCGGCCCCATGCCCTGGGAACAGACATTGCCAGCATCACAGAGGCCAGGTGAGCGGTGTGGGTGGGCTCCTGAGTCCTGTCAGAGCCCCACTCTGTGCCAGGCCATCCTTGGCATGCTGCAAGGAGAGAAGGGCACACATAGGCCTCTCGGAAGACCCTTGCAGTCAAGCACAGGTGGGTCTTTTAGCATTTCTTGCTCACTGTGGGCAACCGTGGTAATCTGAGTCTGCCGTGTGGTAATGCATTGTCCTGTAAAGACCACAGCTAGGACAGACGGGCAGTTCCTTAGGGTTTCTGAGAGAGACTGGAAACCTGATGGAGCAGGCCTTTCTCCCTCAGGGTGGTCCTGGGTTGCAGCTGCGGTAGGAGGGGCTTATTGTAGCCTCGGGCCTTGGGTTGGGTGATTGCAGGAAGTGAAGTTTTGCTCTGGTTTCAGTGCTGTCAGGAAGCGGGGCAGTTCTGCAGTTGGGTATATTAATTTCTCTTTCAGGGCAGGACGGGACTAAATCTGCAATTGGTAGGAAATGATATATGACCATGGTTGTGGCTTGCACAGTGTCCTTCCTTGTCCTCTGACGTGAGTCTAGAAGGGCCTGACATCTGCTTGGCTGCATCACGGCCACACACTGTCCCTGCCTGACGTTGGGGGCTATGAAATAACTTGTGTTCTTTTGGAGAGCCCCATGGCAAGGAATGCCAGGCCAGCTGCTGCGTTCTTTCTCCAGTGACTGCTGGCCAACCTGCTGCTCCTCCCTTGAGTGCCCCATTTCATTTGCGCTCACTCACTAGTTTGCCCTGTCTGCCCTGGACACCCTGCCCCCCTCTTTCCTCAGTCGCCTTTTCGCTGGAGTGGCCAATGCGTAGTATCCGACACCATCTCCTTGGCCTTTGATCCTGCAAATCAGTGGCTGTCTTGTGTGTACAATGACCATAGTATTTATGTCTGGGATGTGAAGGACCCCAAGAAAGTGGGCAAGGTGTATTCAGCTCTCTATCATTCCTCCTGCTTCTGGAGTGTAGAGGTACGTGGGCCAGGTCTGCTGAGACTGACCGTGTTTCCTGGGCTACTATTAGGAGCTGGAGTTCCTCAAGTGTGGAATTTGTTTCCTCCAGCACCCTTGCTCCCCCAGCAGTGCCCCTGGGTCCCTTCATATCTGTTAATTGGCTCTGAGGATGGGAGGGGATTTTAGTGCTGACTCATCTCAGACGTTTTTCAGTATGCCCTGTGCAGTCTGAGCTTTGCCTCTTTGGACATGTTCCTGAACTTGACCAAACCTTAGTTTCTGCAATTGTGAAATGACATACCTGATGCATTTGATTTTTACGAAAAGGAGACAATGAAAGTTGGAGATTTAGAATGCCTAGTACTTACTAGGTGCTTGGTTAATGTATATTCCTTTACTTGTTAAAGACAAGAGCTAATCATTATGACTTGCTTGCTCTGGGAAAAGCCTGGGGCTAAGTCTTGACCAACAAATCCCTCTTGGAGGAAGCACGGCCAGAATGCCCCTTAGAAGTGAGGATGGCAAGTCTTCATCTCACATCCATTGGACATGCTATCAGGAGAGACTGGTTCTTAAGAAAGGACATAATGCTTGTTAAAGTACAGGGGCAGCAAGAGGGAAGAAGACACTTGATAAGATGGATGTCCACAGTGGCTACAGCAATGGGCTCAACATGGACCAACGACTGTGGTGATGACACAAGAGCAGGCAGGGTTTCATTCCGTTGTACAGTTCCGGTCTCTGGTACAAAGGAAAATAAGTTGCCCTATCCTGTGGGGTCGAGGCTATTGTGCCTGCTGTGTATTTTGTCCTAAGGACTTGCAGTGTTGTTCTTTATACAGTGTTGTTGTTATTAGCTGCTTTTCGGTCCATTTTGACTCATAGCGACCCCCATGCATTTCAGAGTAGAACTGTTCCATAGGGTTTTTAAGGCTGTGACCTTTTGGAAGCAGATTTTCAGGCCTACCTTCCTTAGGCACCTCTTGGATTCTGGGTGGGATTTAACTGCCGACTTCCTGGGTGCTAGTCAAACACTACCCAGGGAGTCCTCCCACTGAATAGTGTGAGTGTATTCCCACCTAGGTTGCTCCTCTTCCAGTACTTGTTTGGACGGTATTCTCTTTTGATCCATAGGGTTCCATGGACTCATTTTCAGTAGTACATCATCAGGTCTTTCTTCCCAGTGTGTCCTAGCTTGGATGCTCTGGTGAAGCGTGTCCAGAGTGGCTTGCTCTGGTTATAATCTTAGCTGGTGACACTGCTTACAGCAATCACAGCTATAGACAAATGACAACATGATGAAAAACTGACAGATGGGTGGCAGCCTAGGGAAGGAATGATCAACACAACACAACACAGCCTGAGTGGAAATTGAGCTACGGAGTCTCTGAGAGTCCAGGCTCTTCGTCCTGGCACAGCCTGGGGCAGGGCCTGGAGCCAGGAACTGTGGCTGCTGGGGTGAGGACCCCCAGCTTCCCCACTTGGCATTCCCTCCCCAAACAGAGCTGGCAGCCTGTGGGAATTGTCTTTCCGCTTGCACATGATGGCGCTGACGAGCACAACGCAACCCTGCTGGTGGTTAATGACTGGTGACATTTTGAGGCCGCTGCCCACCTTTGGTTGAGGGAATTTGCCAATGTTCGGAAGTTGTTGGGCTCTAACGAAATGCAACCCCTGCAAGCAAGCATTGAGTCAGTGCATGAGGTGTGGGGCACTCTGACATCCCCGTGTGACCGTGAAAAGCAGGCTGCGGAGCAGTGGTGGCTGCTGAGGCTCCTTTCTCCTGGCAATACTGGCGTGCTGAAATGGCGGGCTGATTTGCCATGGAAAGCAGGGTTTCATGGGAACTTGAGGATTAAGAATCCACATGCCTGCAATCAATATTGTATGTTCATCGTATAATTTACTTTGAAAGGGAGACGACACAGTTCTCCGAATTTTTGGGTGAAGTAAACCACTTTTCCAAAGGAGTAAGTGGATTTCTGTGTTTATAAATCATGCCCACCACTTGGGAGTGCAGGGGAGGATATGGGAGGATGGTAAAGAAGAGCAGCAGGAGAGGACCTGAAGACCTCCTGTTTCCTCAGGGTCAGGGTCAGGGGAAACCAATGTCCCTGGAACACCACTGTCTCTCTGGAATGGTATTAGCACAGCTTGTTATTTGCATACTGTACTGAGTTCATTCTGACTCGCAGCGCCCCTATAGGGAAGAATAAACATGCCCCAATGAGTCTCTGAGACTATAATTCTTTACTCAAATAGAAAGCCTCATCTTTTTTCCATGGAGGAACTGGTGGATTCAGAACTGCTGACCTGGTGGTTAGCAGGCCAACACCGAACCTACTATACCACCAGGACATTTCTGTTTAGCCTAGAGACTTTCAAATGGATAGAACAAGACCCATCCGAACCCTGTTCACTGCTATAAACGCCCCTCTCTGTGAAGTCCCCACTACGTTCTGTGAAGTTCACCACTTTCTCCGTGTGTGTGTGTGTGTGTGTGTGTGTGTGTGTGTGTGTGTGAGAGAGAGAGAGAGAGAGAGAGTTATAAAAATAGGAACTTTGACCCCTTTTTAGAACTCTTGCAATTCCAGGGCTTGTTCAACAAAGAACGAATCCCCAGTGACTTCAACCTGAATTGTCCCATGTGGTAATACACATTGGGGTTCCAGACACACTGAGCTAATGAGTGAGTGGACACTACTGTGCTTTCTAAACAAACCCTGTGTGACAGGGCTGCACCTGCCTTACTTAATTGAATAACCAGAACCGTTTTCTAAAATAGGTAATATCAACTTAATCTCCCTGCCATCGAGTCACTGCTGATGCATAGCGACCTTGTAGGACAGGGGAGAATTGCCCCCATGAGTTTCTGAGCCTGTAACTCTTGACAGGAGTAGAAAGCCTCATCTTTCCCTCACTGATTGCTGCTGTTTTCGAACTGCTGAGTTTAAGGTTAGGGACACAATGTGTAACCCACTACACCACCAGGAGATGCTTGTGTCAACTTTCTATATACGAAAATGAAGTGTCGCCAGGTCCGATGCCATCTTCATGGTCACTGCTGTATGTGAGTCCAAAGTTGTGGGCCAATACATCTCAAGGAGAATCGCCTGCATATCCAATGACACATCCCCGCACAAAACCCGATTTCCTTTTCTACTGATCAGCCTTGCTTAATGACTTGGCCAAAGTGAGCAAGCATAAATCCTCCCAGCCTCCCTTGCCAGGCACAGTGTGGTTCCCGAGAGCAGTGTTTCTTCTACAATGGGAGTGCTCATGCTTTTGCCACACTGGGCAGATTCTATGAATATTTTGACTTTTTTTTAACTTATTTGATCATAGAGCATGTTTCCCTTTTCCCTTTGTATGAGATGACAAAATTTCACTCACTTCCTAGTCATCCAAGGAAAGAGTAAACTTCCCTGCCCTGCCAACAAAGGGCTTGGCCAATAGAATAAAAGTGGAAGGAGTTGTGTGCCACTCTCGATCAGAGGTTTTAAGAGAAATGGTCCTTTTGTTGCTTACCTATCCTTCAAGAGGAAGGAACCCTGGTAATATAGTGGTTATGTGTTGGGCTCTTAACCTCATGAGTCACATGCAAGTCTTTCAATTTCAAAGCCTGATTGTTCCCCTGCACAAAGCTAACAGAGATAAGCAACAACTGCTTGTAGGCTGGAAAGATTGCCCAAATATAGTGTACTTAGGGGATTTCTTACTGCCAGGAGAAATACAGGCGATGTGGCAGGTGACGGTCCTAGTATCTCTCAGCTGCCAATCAGAGGCAGGTTCTGAGCCTTCAGTCAGGGCCACTGGAGGAAGTGGCTCATGGTGCTGCTGCCATAGTCCATCCCAGGTCAAGCCCTCTGAGGTGCTGGGTTACAGAGTTTTGGATTGGCACTCAGTGAGGGCTACTTCAAAGCTCCTTCCTTTCTTAAACTTGCTCCTGCAACCACATTCTTTCTGAAGGTCCTTGTCAGTAAGCCGAAATCCCAACCAATTTGCTAAGTCAGGACAAAATGCAAAATTGATGCTACCAAGAGACATTAAACCACCTACAACCTTTTAGACCATGTCAACAGATCACCTGTAGCCTCAACTGCAGAAACATTTCACTAAATCCTCTCTGTTTCTCCACAAAGATTAGGAATGCCCTTCTATCTTTTAAAAACAGATATTGGTCTGGCACCACTTCGGTTCCAGCTGAGGTAATGGATTCACCTGAGCTAAGCTCTAATGAGGATCACTTAATCTTCATTCAAAATATATGTCATGAGGACTGTAGATCATGCAGGGACTGCACAATCCCTCTGTGTCGGCAGCGGCTGCATCACGGCCTGGCCCATTGGGAAGAGAGATGGACCCATGGCAATTATAAGGCAAGATGCTGAGGGTGCTGGGGTGGTCTAGGGATACCGGAAAGGAACTATTGGGCATGGAGGCAATTATGAAGGGTTCTTTTTTCCCATGGACCAAACCCATGCCAGTTGCCATGAAGTTAACTCTGATTCATAGGGACTCCTTTGGGCCAGAGTAGAACGACATTCTGTTGTTTTTTCTATAACTGATTTTGTTGTTGTTGTTTGAAATGCAGCACCAGGCCTTTCTTCAGAGACACTTCTGGCTGGGCTTGAAGCTCCAACCTATGAGTTAGTAGCCCAGTATGTTAACCAACTGCACCACCCAGGGACTCCTCCATGTGGCTAAAGAATGACTTAAGGACTTCCCCCACAGACCAAAACCAAAACCAAATCCACTGCCATGGGGTTGACCTCATATATGGCACAATAGACTGGCTCTGCGGATTTTCAGAACTGCACATCTTTACTGGAGCAGAAAACCCTCATCTTTCTCCCAAGGAGTAGCTGGTGGGTTTGAACCATTAACTTTGCCATTAGCAGCAGCCCCACTCTTAACCCAATATACCACCAAGAGTGGTTCAATTTGGAAAAATAGTATGTGATCACCTATCTATGAAGGGAAACCCCTCTCATAGAGTGCACTTACACAAATGAGAAAGAAATGAGTCCCCAAATGCCCGTCTTAATCAACAATCTGGGCAAGGGTGTTCTGGGAAGCAGCTTTCAAATGTGGCTGGAGATTATAAAATTAATCAACCTAATCCCTGTTTTAAAGAGCCCTGGTGGTACAATGGCTAAGGACTGGGTGGCTAAACAAAAGACTGGTAGGTTGAACCTACCCATGGGCTCTAAAGGGGAAAAGACCTGACGAGCTGGTCCCATAATGATCTCAGCCTAGGACACCTTTGGGGGCAGTTCTACTCTGTCCTGTAGGGTCACTATGAGCTGACATCAACTTAAAGACACACAGCACGTTTGACTCTACGTCATTTTTTGATAGAGTTTGTGCAGAGCTTTCTGAGTAGAAAACAGACTCAGGGGCATCTGACATCAACCAGCAACAGTCTCTGTCCTTGAGAAAGACTGTGGAAAGGGATGAGGAGGGAGCTTCCAAAAGCGTGTGGAAAAATGATACGAAAAAATAATGGAATTTTGCCATGAGCTTTTTGAAGCTCTCTTCATGAGAGCTAGTCCTCCATGGAGGTTTCTAGAAAAGTGAAACACGAAGGAAGAGGCTGGTAAGTCCCACTGAACAATTCCAGGGGAGATTGGGTCTTGACTCAGAGTACTTGAGCATTCTGGCTTATTCCTCCAAATAGCAAATCAGACTAGACCAGGTTCTGAGACTCAGGGAAGGCAAATAAGACACACCAGGCCCATGATTCAGACTTATGGGGAAAGTCACACTGGAGAGGGAAGGCCTCTTTACCTTGTGTGCCTGACAAGTGTCTCATTTGCCTCATCTAAAACCCAGCCCTGGATAAAAGGCTAACAGTACCAGCTTCAAACTTGTGTTTGAATCTTGTCTCTGTCACTTATTAACTTAGCCACCTTAAATCCCTTCCTCTAGTTTTCCGTCTGTAAATGAGGCACAGTTCCAATCATAGGGCCTTCAGTAAATGGCTATTATTAGTTAGGCATGCACTCCTGTTTTCTAGGCGAGAGTTCTCAGCCAGGTTTTTGTGGGAGCTTGTTCTTCAGGGTATTGTCATAGATGAGTGTGTCACCCAGATTCCTCTCAGGGCCAAGTGACTGATTTCCCCAGCTGCGGAGAGAGCCACTGATAGAAAAGGTCTCAGCTGTCTGGCCCCTATCAGGATTGCCTCAGCTGATGAGAGCTCATCCAAGGTCTGCTCCTTCCCCAAACTAACCTTCATCCAACGACTTGTCAATGTAGGGGTATAAATGGCATAGTGGAGGCATTTGACCCCCCTGTAACTTCACAAAAGGCAATGGAGGAAAATCGAGATAAACAGCCCAAGGCTGATTCCTATGAGACAGAGATCAAAATGCCTCCACCCTCCTTTCTTTTCACAGTTTCTGACACCAACCATCCCTACCATGACACTCTCTTCTTCTCTGCTGGGTTTGATAATCCTTAAGTGGCAATGGCCACACAGAACTCGCAAACAATACTTATGTTTCTGGGGTTAATTGGGGACCTAGCAGGTGACAATTCAGGATCAGAAATGACTGGGGATATAGTTCTTCAGTCAGGACAGTCTCTTCCCAGTGGTGCCCAGAGGCAGAACTTTTTCTGGTCCTTGGCCTCTGCCCTGCAGCTCCTTGACCTCTGCTCTGCTTGGGACCGTGTACAAAGTTCTTTCAGCTCTGCTGATAAGTGCGTTGAGGCAGCCCACTTTGTCTGGAAGCCTTGGCCCAAAGACACTCAGCTTTCTCATTCTGTGTGCTGGCGAGCTCCCTGTTCTGGGGTCTTGGTGCTGCTGCCTGTGCTTCCATGAGCTATTTATCTGCCACTGTTTTTCATTGTCTCCTGATGCATCCAGTGTCAGGGATCTCTGTCTCCTGGACAGAGGTGGTGCTCAGAGTAATAATCCTGGGTCCAAAGAGCACACTCCACTGCTGGCTCTTCTTTCTCGGTGCTCTAGAACCTCCACTTTCTGTTTCTGAGTTAACTCACCCAGGATGACCAAACCGACCAATCCCCACATTAGGGGTCTACAGGTCTTATTTGAATGGTCTCACCTCTTCGAGGATGCCATGCACCTTACTGATATTATTAGCATGCTATCTACTCTGTGGCATAGTTCCACCCTGTCATTGGTAGGAGTTACAAAGACTATAGCTAGAGGAGAACTAGTAAGCAATTCACTGCAACGTATTAGGCTACAAAGTCCCAGGCTACTGGTCACCACTTGGCCAGGTCCCAGTTACAGAGCTCCCAGTGATGGCTCCTTTTGCATATCAATGTGGCCAGGCTATGGTGCCCAGTTTTTTGGTCAAACAAGCATTCATCTATTTGCTCTTGTTTTTTAAACATTTTATTAGGGGCTCATACAACTCTTATCACAATCCGTACATATACATACATCAATTGTATAAAGCACATCTGTACATTCTTTGCCCTAATCACTCTCAAAGCATTTGCTCTTCACTTAAGCCCTCTGCATCAGGTCCTCTTTTTTTGTCCCCTCCCTCCCCGCTCCCCCCTCCCTCATGAGCCCTTGATAATCCACAGATTGTTATTTTGTCATCTCTTGCCCTTTCCGGAGTCTACCTTCCCCCTTCTCTGCCGTCCATCTCCCAGGGAGGAGGTCACATATGGATCCTTGTAATCAGTTCCCCCATTCCAACCCACTCACCCTCCACTCTCCCAGTATCACCCCTCACACCCCTTGTCCTGAAGGTATCGTCCACCCTGGATTCCTTGTGCCTCCAGCTCCCATATGCACCAGTGTACAGCCTCTGCCCTATCCAGTCCTGCAAGGTAGAATTTGGATCCTGGTAGTTGGGGGGAGGAAGCATCCAGGATCTGGGGGAAAGCTGTGTTCTTCATCGGTACTACATCGCACCCTGACTGACCCATCTCCTCTCCTAAAGCCCTCTATGAGGGGATCTCCAGTGGTCGACATTTGGGCCTCTGGTCTCCACTCTGCACTTCCCCCTTCATTCTCTATGGTATATATATATACCCATATACACACAGATATATATATATATATATATTCTTTTATTTTTGCATGATGCCTTATACATGGTCCCTTTGGCACCTCGTGATCGCACCGGCTGGTGTGCTTCTTCCAGGTGGGCTTTATTGCTTCTGAGCTAGATGGCCGCTTGTTCACCTCATCTATTTGCTCTTATGAAGGAGTGGGTCTCAAGCAAAATAGAATACCTTCCATAATGTGGGAAGGGGTAAACCTATCAGCCAAAGGCCTTCAGCGCAGAAAGGGAGTTTCCCTAGGGTGTGTTCTGACCATTCTTATTCTTGTCTTTTCCCATCACCTAACCTATCGATTTTAGGATGAACATCTACAGAGCTCTTTAGGCTGTTGCCTGACCTCTGAATTTGGAACTTGCCATTCCCCTATGTGAGCCAATTCCTAGAAATAAGCCTCACTCTCTGGGGCACTGGTGTCGTAGTGGGTGGCCCATTGGGCATCCAACAGCCAGGACATCAGTTTGAAAACACCAAGGGCTCCTTGAGGGAAAGATGAAGCTTCATAATCTCCTGAAGAGTTACAGTCTCCAACGCCCAAAAGGTCAGTTCTATACTGTTTTACACAGTCACTTTGAGTCCACCTTGATGGCAATGAGTGGCCGGTGCAGTGGTTAACCATAGGAGCCCTGGTGGATATATCGATATCTCCAGTTACAGCTATATAACTGGTTTGGTTTCTCTAGGGAACACTGACTATGACACTCTCCATAGGCAGGGCTGAGACCTCTGTTGAGATTTCCCTCTTGTACCCTTCCTGGATTCCCCCCACAGGTGCTTATTCCCTGCGCATTCCTCAATAAATGTCAGGAATCCAGAGCTAATTCCATCACAGTGTCTCCTTCTTGCAGGGAGTCTGAATGGCTTCCGGGGAGTATGAACTGCAGTCTCCATCCAACTTCCTCCTTCTATTTCTATGATCTGGATCTTATTTGGGGCTCATTTGGTTGTAAACAGGCAAAGAGACCAATACTTGGTAGAGAGAATCCTAGGAAAATGGAAAGGTGGGGAGAACAAGAGGACAGCTGGCTCTGTCGACCGTTCCTTACCACCACTGGCATTTTCCTGTGTTCTTTGTGTCTGTCTCTCAGGGCACATGCTGTAATCTCGCAACATAGACCGCCTCCTCCACGTGACAGGACATGTGCTTCTGAATTATGCTTCTTAGATGCCAGGCCACTTGCAAAAGCGGGACTTTCTTTTTCGTTTTTTGGTTGGAAATGCTTCAGAAAAAACATCTAGTTGACCCATCTTATGTCAGTGTCTCCACTGGGCCAATGAAAACAGCCTTGTGACCGTATTGAAATGTGGTGTCTTCCCCAGGGAACTGATATTTCAGCCAGTGAGGTAGTTCACAGGGACAGATAAGAAAGGGGGTTGGGACAGATTAAAATAATAATAATGTCTATTTGCAAAGAATAGGGCCTTGTTATTTTTCGGATGCCCCCCATCTGAACACCCTACCACTGAATATAGGCAGGAGGTAGGGCCCACCTGTCACTCAAGCAGCTAAAAATGTACAGCACTTGCTGTAGTAGCTGCTAATGTGCCCATGTATTAGCACTTGGCACCCACCACTCCCATAAATGCCAATGGTCTCACAGGAAGCACATGTAACTCCCCACACAGGGAACAGTCATTGAGCAGACAAGGAAGTTGACATCCTCCAGGACCTAATGCCACTTTAACCAATGACACATGAGGATAGGTGGAGCCACACTCCAGTTCCCTCAGCCGTTGGGTGGGACAACTACAAGAGGATTTATACTGTCTCTGGGAACCTACTCAATGACATTTCTTTATCGGCCCCCTCCTTTGCTCTATCAGTATTACCCTTCTCTACTGGTCCTTCCTGGAGGCACCTCCCAGGGAAACAATAGTCTAGCTGCCATTCCAATTCTAGTGGATTCCAATGCTTGGTGATCGCATTCATGTGAGTCAATCAGAACTGTGCTTTCTGCAGATTCTTTCTCTCCCCTTTTTAAGAGTAGTTTTAAGGACACTGTGAAAGCTTCCCACCATCCAGTTCCAGAACATTTTCATCGACCCTGCAGCCATTAAGCAGTCATTCCCCATTGCCCCTCCCACCCCACCCTGGGAAACCACCAATCTACTCTATGGCTCTACGGGATTTACCTGTCCAGCATTTTTCCTTTAAATGGACTCACAATACATGGCATTTGGTGTTTGGCATCTTTCACTTCATGTCTTGCGTTCACCTGTGTTACAGAGTCTGTCCGAATCAAAGGCCTTAGTTTTCTTGTGGCAGACTATATGTATACCCCACTCTGTGTAGATCATATTTTCTCTATTCTTCTACTGATGGGTATTGTTGGCTTATTGTTTACCTTTTGCCCATAGTGATTAGTGCAGCATCCATCTGGGTACTCGTCTTTCATTCTTTTAGATATGCACTTGGGAATGGACTCCCTGGATCAGCTGGCAAGGGTTCATGACCAAGTGGGTTATGTTGGGCTGCTAACCGTAAGGTCAGCATTTTGGACCCTTTAGCTACTGCGAGATAGAAATGCTCTCATAATGATCCACAGCCCCCCCATACCCACCAGCCGCAGTTCTACTCTGTCCTTTCGGGTTGCTGTGAGTCAGAATCGACTCGATGGTAGTGATGAAGTGGTAGTGATGAAGTGGTAGTGATGAAGCCAGCGACTTGAGAGTGGAACCAGGGACCGTGGAGAATTCTGGCAGTAGCCATGGTGTCCTCACTACCCAGATGCCAGCAGCCACCAGTGAACAAAGGAGGCACAAGCAAGGTTCTCGTTGACTTCATGCTTGCTGGCGACCCGGCTGCCCCTGCTTCCTCAAATGCCATTTCCTCAGCTTTACTGGCAACGGGGTGTACTCCCTATTATCATGTCACCAACTCTTTCAATGGTCCACCTAGCCAGGTGTGATTCCAGACACTCACTGTGCAGCCACCATCAGCGAAGGTGGCTGCCCACCTCATTTGTACACATGCAAAGAATGTGATCATTCTTGGCACTGGTGTCCTTAGTCATCCTGGTTGGTATATTTACATCCTTGGGGAGCTGGGTCAGTGAGCAAGCGCTTCTCAAGGTGCCCATATGATCTGTTTACTGAGAGTGCCAGCCCAAGGATCTGACTTGCCACCCACAGTGAACGCACCTCTGAGGCAAAGGGGAAGGCTTCTTTCTAACTGGGAGACCAGCAGGTCTTCTGCAGACATCACTCCCCTGCAGCACTCTGATCCAAGACCTTTCATATTCCAAAGAGCAGCATTAAGATTCCCATCTGCCACCCAGTCAGACTCACATGTGCGAATTCTCTTTTCAGAGCAAGACAGCCAATGCAGTGAGCTGGGTAAAGGGGCAGTCTCACTCTGAGGAGACTCAGCCAGGAGTGTAGGGACAGGGAGTGAAATGTGCAGCTTCCAGCTGCCACCCAAGCCTCCTTAGTGCAGTGGCATGAGAGCAAAGAGATAGTCCTTTGTGACTCTTTGACCTCCTTCCTGGCCTTGGTGGAATTAACACTGCTCAGTGTCAGTCTCTTCTGAATATATGGAAAAGATAGCTCAGAAAAGAATAGAGTTAAATAAGAGCAGGACAGAGTAAGGTGGCTTCATGGTGTTGCATTTGTGTGTCTCAGAGCCCATCCTGGCTCACAGTGACCCTCTGTGACAGAGAAGAACTGTTCCACAGATTTTTCTAGGCAGAATTTTAAGGAAATGTACCTAGCAGCACAGTGGTTGCATGTGCGGCTGTAACAGAGAGACTGGCAGTTTGAACTCGCTGATCCCCATCGAGAGAGTGAAGACGTGACTGCCTGCTCCCATGAAGACTCCTATCCTGTTGTTGTCTGTCCATTTGTGGTGCTGTGGTGAGTTGTGTGTTACTGTGATGCTGGAAGCCACGTGACTGGTATTTCAAATGCCAGCAGGGTTACCCGAAGTGAAGAGGTGTCAGGGAAACTTCCAGGCTAAGAACAGAATACAAAGAAGGGTCCCACTGCCCACTTCAGAGGAAGTAGCCGCTGAAAACCCTAACACTATAGCACAGTGTGCCTTTCCTTCCCGTCACAGGGAGTCAGAATCGCCTCAATGGCACATAACAACCAACAACACCTTTGAGGAGGGAAATCTCCTTCAGTAGGGCTGGGTGAGTTTAAACTGGGTGGCTTCTTGGTTAGCACTTGAGCTCTGAATCATCTCACCACCAGGCTACCATCTTCATGATGCAGGCAAATAAAACCATCTTGGTCCTGCTCGGTATTGCCAGCGTCATCATGCTCTTTCTCCCATAAGCACATGTCTGGTGGTTGGACCACAGCAAACCCGGTTGACACTCTTTCCTCATCACCCTGTGTGTGTCAGAGTAGAAGTGAACCATGAAGTTTTCTTTGATTAAAAACATTTTTATTGTGATTTGGGTGAAGGTTAAAGAGCAGCTCAGCTGTCCATTGAGCAATGCATACACATTTTGTTTCATTGTCATTGACAGCAATTCCCACAATGTACCATCACTTCCCCCACATCTTCTTGTTTCTTGTCTCCAAGCTGCCTTCATTCTCAACTTTTTTGAACTTCGTTCTTGGGGGATTGCTGTCTTTTGATCTCATGTAATCTATTATTCTACGGTATTTGTATGTCTCTAATGTCATTGTTCCCATTATAGGCCTGTCTATTGTTTGGTTGAACATCGAGCCATGATGAGTTCAGTTCCAGACCTGCATGGTAACTAAGCACCATAGTCTTGCAATTTCACCAGCCTTTATCCAAACAGTAAGCTTGGTGTTTTATCATGATTTTGAGTTTTGCCCCACATTTCCCTTCTAGTCTAATCAAGCCCTTCTAATGTGATCTCTTTCATAGCAGTCGATAGTGGGAGCTAGGCACCATCTAGTTCTTCTGGTCTCCAGTGGTGGAGGGTGATCGTTGCTTGAGTCACTAGTCATTAATTCATTGTGCTCAATCAGTTCTCCTCTTCTGCTGTCCTCTGGATGGGGAGAGACCAACTGTTGCCCCTTTCCTGATTGCTCAGGAACTTTGAAAATCCCAGAGACGATGGTCCTGATCCCCCAGGTTCAACAACTCATTCCCTCACAGTTTTTGCATCTGTCTCAGAGATTTTTTCCACCCCCACCCAGTTTTATGACATTGGTCCCTGTATGCTCCACCATATACCTGGATCTATTTAACAACCAAGGCCAATACATTCTATAAACTTTTCAATGGCCGAGGAATCTGAAGAAGATTGCCAGGCTTCTCTTTCACAGCTCCTCTAAGTGAGTTGGGAATGACAACTTTTCCCTTAATAGCAGAGCTCATTAACTGTTTACACCCCTAGATACTCCTTACTCTTAGAAAACTCACTGCCATCGAATCCATGCTGACTCACAGCCAACTTATAGGGCAGAGTAGAACTGCCCCTGTAAGTTTGCCCCTGTGAGTGTCTTAAACTCGAACTCTTTATGGGAGCAGAATGCCTTCTCTTTCTCCCACAAAGCAGCTGGTAGTTTCAAACTGCTGATATAGCAATTAGCAGCCCAACCTGTAGCCACTAGACCACAAAGGCTCTTTTTCTTCTTAGCAAAGAGAGGGAAAATAAGCAAACGGAACATTCCCCTGGTGCTTCCCGTGGATGCTGTGATGGGAGCTGGATCCTGAAGGCCCGGATTGGCAGAAGCTCCATTTACACAGGAACACATGCCTCCCTTGTTAGTATTTGCATTGGGCAAGCAATTTCCTGCACTGACATTTTGCATCTAGTTAAATGCCAGCAACTCCAGAGAGACATAGCTTTTACCTGTGGCTCTGCCCTTCTGGACAAGCCTTTGGTGCTCGAGGGGGCTACTTTCAGTCTATGATCTTACATGTCCTTTTGGATCCCTTCGTCTCTTGTTTTTGTTTTGATTAACACAAACTGGATGAACAGCTTCAGGCTTAATATAATCGCTGCTGAATATTTCATTGGGAAATGTTCTTAAGAAGGCAGTTGGCATCCATGATCTAAGTGTATGCATAGAGATTTCTTTTCAGATGGTAAAGTGGCTTTGAATAATTATTGTTATTATTAGTGAATTAAAGACAAATGTGCCTCAAAATGTGAACATCAGGTGTGTGTGTGTGTGTGTGTGTGTGTGTGTGTGTGCATGTTTTAAAGAGCACATGGCTTGGTGATAGAGAGGGCGAAGCACTGGTGAGGAGCACATGACAGTGTTCAGAGAGATGACAAAGGGTAGTGATGAAACAAAACAGATTCCAACCTCACATCCTCTGCTCCCTGCCTCCGCGGGAAGTCGCAATAAGGAGCAGAAAAGCCAAGGGCATTTACTGCCCTCTCACAGCTGACAAGCGCCCCAGAAGGCACGGGGTTTTAATGCCAAGGCTTTGCTGCTGTGAGGCAGGGAGGGGGGCTTGCCATAGTTTCCACACGCTGACATCACAAACATACCGCAAGTGGGTGCCTTTAACACACCAAAGTCAATGTTCTCACAGCACCGGAGGCTGACAGCATCATGCCAGTGCACCAGCTTGATGGGCAGGCTCTCTTTGTCCATCCCTGGGGGCTGAGGGCTCGTGGGCGGTATTCTTGTTTTGACTTCAAAAACCTCCATGGTTGGTGGTCCTTGGAGCTCTCTGCCTTCTTCCCTTGGAGTTGGTTTGCTTCAGTGTTGAATTGAATCCTTTTGTATCAGCCAAGTGATTGGTGTAAGGTACAGCCTCTTTAATGTCACAAAGAAAATCTCTGCCCAGGTGGGATTACATCCACAGTAAAAAATCCCACTCCTGTAGAGCTCACTCCAGCTCATCATGGCCCTCTCCAGGGGGGTTCCATGGCTGGGCATCTTTATGGAAGCACACAGCCACAGTTTTTCTCCAGAGAAACAGCTAGTGGGTTCTGAACTACCGACTTTGTTGTGAATAGCCCCCTTCTTAACATGTGCGCCAGAAGCCCTGCTCTGCGGTTTGATGAGCAGCCCTTCTGGCCATTGCTAAGGGCTACATGACAAAGCCATTTGGTACAAGCAACGTTGTCATCAGCAAAGAATGAGTTTAGCTGGCCTCAGTAGGATGCTCAGCAGGGAAGTGATAAACTGCTGGGCTTGGGTTTTATGAAGGAGAACCATGGGAGCTGAGATGTGCAGTCTCTTGATTTGAACCCAGACACTCTATCTCCCAGCCTGAACTCTCACCATCACACTCAACTTTTGGGGGGTCAAATGTTTGACTCACCTGGGAGATGTGCAGGTGAAAGCGTGCCCCAGAAACATCTCCCTCCCATCCCTGTCATCTCCGAGAGTTCTCCAGATAAGGATTGGTGGTTCATGTGAAGGGACAGATTGTAGCATTTCCCTTGCACTCCTCAAAGGCAAGAAAATGACCCACAGCACCTCGAGTTGCCAGCAGTGTCAAAGGGGATGTGCTTCTTGAGACTCAAGCTGAGTCCCCAGGAGACGAGCTCTCAACTATGGAATTAGCGCTTTTGAAAAGGGGCAAATCTTCCAGCAGTTCTCTCTTCAGAGGCCTGGCTGTACGCTCTGCAGACTTGTGGGCACGCTCACTCTGGTCAACCCAAATTCTTGGGAGAGGCTGATCTGTCCCTAGAAAACTGGCCACATGCAAAAGCATAGAGACCAATATCTGCCTCCTGCTGGAAGGATATGGAAGGAGAAGGGTGGCTGGAGTCCTCTGGGAGGGAAGTTGAGAGCCAGGAGAGGCAGCAAAGCCACAGTTCCAGCAGGTGGTGTCCTAAGGCTAAGGGAGCTTCCCAAGGATCAAGTGAGTCCTGGAGGTGTCTGCAGCCCATCTTGCTGAGGGCCTCCATTTATTTCAAATATCTATGGATAATGGGAAGGGCCCCCAAGGCCCGCTGGCTGACCTCATATGATACACCGTGAACTATCCACCTTGGCATCCTCCAAAGTCTCTGAAAGCTGCAGCCCCTCCCACCCACTGGCAGCCTTCTTGGACAGGATTTCCTCAACACTGCTGCAACCATGGGCTCACACACAAGGACCATTGTGAGGACGGTGCAGGACCAGGTGGTGCTTCAATCTCTTGTGTGTACTTTTGCTATGAGTCAGGAGCTCACTCAATGGTATCTAACAAGTTATTGTGAGATGACATGAGAGGACTTCGTGGAGGCCCTTCCAAGAGAGGGTTGGAACATAGCATGGTAAGAGGCCTGGTCAGGAATGTGCTCATTGTTTCCATCCCCTTCTCCCGGAAGCCACTGCTCTAGGGAGGAAAGGCAGGCCCAGAGACAGGGAAGGGCTAGGGAAGAGGGAGCGATAGGAGAGCAATAGAAAAGACAAGTTACTCTCCCTCATTCCAAGTATAGCTCCTCAAACCTCAGGTAAAGCCTCTGATTCTGAGGCTTATAATAGGATCAGACTGAACATTTAATCCCTCAAGCTGCCTGGAAAGTGTGGGAGCTGATGAAGATGGCAAGAGGTGAAGAAGGAAGGAATCTACTGGTTACAGATGTGAAAGCATCTGTTAGTGAAGCCTTCTCAGTTTCTTATTGCCTTATCAATGTCATCAGTCCACTTAATGTACTCACTTTCCAAATGCCTATGAACCAATTGTACATACCTTGAGTTCTTTCTAGGAGGCAATATTAATATTCTCATTTCCGAGTTGAGGCCACAGAAGTTTGGACAACTTCTGGTTGTTGTTGTTGCTGGCAGGTGCTCATCAAGTTGGTTCCAACTCATAGCAACCCCTGTGCATACCGGAAGGGAGCATGGCCCCGTCCTGTGTCCTCCTCTCTGGAGGGCACTTGCCTCAAATCTTTAAATTCAAAGCTTCATGTTTTGTCAAATGAAATCATTTCTTCAGTCAATCTCAGAAATCTTTATGTAAAAACGTTGGAAACGCCTTTCACTCAAGGTCTAGGGAGGCTGAGTAAGGTGGGAGGGGCTCCGGGACAGATGGTGGGAATCACTCCTGCAGATGGGTGGTAGGTTGGCGAGGCCAGTCTGACTTGCCTCCCTGGTGACTGACCTCAACCAGCAATGGGCAGCTGGACACATGGCATGAAGTGACCTCTGGTCTTCGTGGTGGTGGATGCCAGTAGACCGTCAGGTATGGGAGACCCATGAGAAAATAGGTTACTTTTCTCTTTCTCTCCGAGTTTCTCTGCGATCTCTTTATGCTGCCTGAGCCCGCATGCATACTGACAAAGGCAGACATGTGCACACACATGGCAAAGTAAATAGAGACGCCCACATTCACAGACGTATCCATCCACGTGCAAATAGGCACATATGTGCACATGCATGCCAAAGCAGACACAGACATCCATGAATGCACATGTATTCGTGCAAACTGATTTTCATGGGGAAAAAGATTAGATCTATCACTGTCAAGTCCACTCCAACTCAAAGCAACTGTAGAGCACAGAGGAGAACTGCCTCATTGGGTTTCCAAAGCTGTCATCTTGTCAGACACAGTCAGCCACCACTTTCTCCTGCAGAGCAGCTGGGGTTTTCCAACTGCCGAACTTTCACTTAGCAGCTGAGCACTTGCTGATTTTCATAGGACTCTGGAAATCAGTTTCATTGCCTGCTAGTCACACCTCCTCTGTGAGTTAGCACAGCCTGGTAAGCTTGGAAGGAGAAAAATCTTCCTTCCCGAGGTAGTTGAGTGGTTTTCCCCTGAGGAAATGGTTCAGAAAAAGATTTCCTTCAAGAAATCAGAACACTCTTGAAGATAAATTTCCTGCCAAAACATTTGTTTGCTTGACAACGAGACAAGTGAAGCAGCCCCTGACTTCCCCCTTGGGTCCTCTTTCTCATCATGACTGCTCTGCTCAGCTACAAGGCTCCAGGTCCTGGGATCAAGGGTGCCCTTCTATCTGGAACCTCACAGGGCTCCACTGTGAGTCAGGGAAAGACCTGGAAACTTGAGCATCCTGAAACGGGGCCTGCATAGCAATATCATCTGTCATCAGGCTCATCGTTTCTCTCATTTTTTGTAAGATCATTGAGCCCTTGGAGCCCTGAGAAGTTCTCTCAGAGGAAGCCATCCTCCTCCCATGAATCCAAGAGGGACTGCTTAAAGATTGTTGTCTTGTACTTACAGGAATACCAGCAACCAATTGCCATTGAGTCAACTCGGACTCATGGAGAGCCCAAGTGTGTTAGAGAAGTCCAGTCCCTAGAATTTTCCATGGCTGGGGTGGTTTTTTTTTCCAGAGGCATATCACCAGGCCCTTCTTGGAAGGCACCTCTGGGCGAACTCAAACCTTTAACCCGTAGTTCGCAGCCTAGCTCATGAACAATACCATCCAAGGACGGTACAGTTCCTTGCAAATGGTCACCTGCAGTAGATGAACCAAGGTCAAGTAACTGCCTGAGAAACATCAACCAGAGGAAAGCAGAGTGAACCCCAGGGTTCTTGGGAAGAGGGCCAGAGAGAGAAAAAGGAGAAAACAGTTTTCTCGGGACATCAGAAAGGAGAGGACTCCACTTTGTGGATGCCATAGAACAATCCCAAGCCAAGCATGGGTGAGAAACAGACCCCACCCAAACCCAGCGGGCTGGATTCTGTCGCCAAGTGTTGAACACCAGACATGGATATGACAGAGCCGCTAGTCGTCCGTGGAAAGAAACTGCCCATTGTCTGGTAGTTTTGCAGCATTTGAACAACCAGGCCTCTGCTGCCTCTTCTGGCCTGAAATATAATTGCAGCCATAACCGCCCAGCGGTTCAATGGGTAGAACTCCCTGGGGAGGGCTAACTACCCAAATCATTTGGGAGATCATTTTAGGATTGTCCAGGAGATCTTTGGCTGTGTCTATTATATGAACGATGGTGTCTTTTTTTTTTTTAAAAAAAGAAACTTTTTATTGTAAGGTGGGTTAAGATTTACAGAGAAAATCAGCTTTGCATGTAACAATTTATACACGTTTTGTTATGTGACATTGATGACAATCTCCTGCAATGTAATATCACTCATGCCATTGAAACTCTGCTTCCTGTTTTCATTCACCCTTCTCCCCTAACCTTGCCTGCCTTTTGAATTTGGCCTTGGGCAAATACTGCCTATTTGCTTTTGAATGGTTGATGGTTCTGAGGAATGTGTGCTCCTCAGTGCTATGATTCATTTTGGTGTAGTTGTTCTTATCAGGTGCCATTGAGCCAGTTGCAACCCACATTGACCCTATGCCAAACATTCAGAAACACTACCTAGCCCTGAATAATTCTCCTAATTGTTCCCAAGCTTGAGCCCCTTGTTTCAGTCACTGTCAATCCATCTCCTTAAGGGGCTTCCTCTCTTTCACTGTCCCTCTACTTCACCTGGCATGATGTCCTTCTCCAGGGACTAGTCTCTCTTAATAACATGACCAAAGTATGTGAGAGGAAGTCTCACCATCCTTGCCTTTAAGGAGCCCTCTGACCATACTTCTTCTAAGACAGATCTGTTTGTTCCCTTGGCAGTCCATGTTACTTTCAATATTCTTCACCAGCACCACAATTCAAACATATCAATTCTTCTTCAGCCTTCCTTATTCAATGTCTGACTTTCACATACTTATGAAGCAATTTAAATTACTATGGCTTGGGTAAGGTGCACCTTAGTCCTCAAAGTAACATCCTTGCTTTTTAGCACTCTACAGACGTATTGTGCACCAAATGTATCCATATGCAATGCGTCATTTGATCTCATGATTGCAGCTTCCAAGAGCATTGATTATAGACCTCATCAAGACAAAAATCCGTGACAACTTCAACAAATAACAACAAATAAAACAACAACAAACTTCTCTATTTATCATGGTACCTATTGATCAAGTTGTGAGCATGTGTGTCTTCTTGACATTGAGTTGTAATCCATACTGAGGGCTGCAATCTTTGATTCTCATAAGGTTCACTTTATACACCTGTTTATTTTTCAGGGGGTTGAATTCAGTTCCAGACCTGAAGGGTGATGAAGGACCATAGTAGTGGGGATCTCACTAGTCTATCTAACCAATAAACCTCATCTTTTATCATTATTATTATTACTATTGGTAGTAGTAGTATGACTTTCAGTTTTCTTACACATTACTCCCCACTCTATCTAGCATCATGTACCATGATCCCTTTCAGAGCAGCTGTTTGTGATAGGCAGGCACCATTTAGTTCTTCTGACCTTAGCATCATAGAGGCTGAGGTACGCATAGTCCATTACTGATTTGGACTAATTGTTGCCAGGCATCTTGATTTTCTTCACTGTTATTTGCTCCAGACAGGGTGCAATAGTTTATTGTGCCAGCCTGGCCGATAAACACAAGTAGGATTAATCGAAGGGCAGAGGGATAAATGGCTTCGTGAGCCTCGCCGTGCTTGTTCTGTGCCTCAATTGAAAGGGGTACACTGCCTGTGGGATGCCTAGTTTGTGGACTGTGTCGCTGTAAGTTGAGGTCCATTTAATCCCACAGGATTGGAATGTTCGTCTCTGGAGCTGGGGACCGACAGTTGGTGACAGTTGGTGACTTGCCTTGCTGTTTGCTGCCTGGGTATATATAGCCCAACTCTCTCTACAGAAAGGGACTGGCAACTGGCGGCTCTCAAGCCTTAAAGGACTGCTAGTGTCTCACGGTTTTATAATTTAACTGTTAGTTTCTTGTGTTATCTATCTGTATATAATTTAGTGGTTCATTTCTTGTATTGAATATCTAGCTTTATAAATATATTTATATATAATTACTAGCAATATGGTTTGTCTTTCTAGAGAACCCTGTCCAACACATAGGGTGAGACCAAGAACCGACTTTTAGTTTGCTACTCACTAGCTTTTGAAGACCCCAGTCACTTCCCTGATGGATACAGAACATTGTCTTTGTGAGATAGTTTGTACCAATTGACCTTGGGGTCTCTCAGAGCTATGTTCCTGATCCCCGATATTTAGGACACGCTCCCTCAAGGGGTTTTGTTCTAGCTAAGACATTTTCATAACTATGCCTCCTGGATGCACTATTATATTCATGGTCATATTTGTAGTATATGCTAATATGTATATAGAACTATTCTCTGGCAAACCTATATTTATTCACGGGGCTAGTCCCATTCTCCTTCCCACAACTGCTCAGATTTTGTGGTTTTTCTATCTATCTATTTATCTCTCTAGCTATCCTTGTATGTTATTGTTATTATTGGAGTATTTATCTCTATTGCCTTTAATGCTTGTAGTCTACTAAGAAAGGATAGTGTTTTGATGTTCCAAATGTTTCCCCATTTTCTGGGTTACATGACACAAACCAATAGAAGAAGAGAAAAGAAAAAAATTTAACCCAAGTAATAACACCAACAATAAAACCAATTTAATCTTTTG
Organism: Tenrec ecaudatus; assembly: GCF_050624435.1. Lineage (NCBI taxonomy): Eukaryota > Metazoa > Chordata > Mammalia > Afrosoricida > Tenrecidae > Tenrec > Tenrec ecaudatus. The sequence goes on from NW_027457928.1 coordinate 161,464, forward strand.
GTTAAGAATTAGTCAGACTTTCCCACTCCTTGGCTAACCCTTGAAAGAAAACGAATGAGATAAAAGACCATAGGGAGGAAGAAAGGAGAGTGGGAGGCAAGGGAATAAAGAAAGAAGGTGGCAGGGTTGTGTGAACAATTAATGTGGACCTTCTTTGATGTGTATTAAAAATAATATTGACTGGTTTTTTCAATACTCACCAAAAATTATTTATATCAATCAAGAAAACCTCACTACCCTGGAATCAATTCTGACATATAGCAACCCTTTGGACAGAGTATAGAACTGCCCCTGTGGGTTTCCAAGGCTGTAAATCTTTACAGGAGTAGAAAATCTCATCTTTCTCTTGTGGAGTGGGGGTGGGGGGAGTTTCGAACTTCTGATCTTGCCGTTAGAAGTCCAACTCATAATCTACCTCACCAACAGGGCTCCTCCTTTCATCATTAATCTAGACTGTTTGACCTTCTTGGCTTACTGGGTTTGGTTTTCTCGCTTTGGAAGACATGGTACCAAAATACACACCATTTCCTAGCCCCCCCAAAAAATCAAAAGTAAGCAAAACAAAACCGGAAAAACTAGCAACCCAATCCAAACCAACTAACCTATTTAGCCATATAGATAAAGTATACTTGTAGCCAACCTCTGTGTTGGGGGCAATAGGGATAGATGGGGACTGTGGTTAACAGGCACGTGTCAGCTCATCCACAGGGGACATTCAAATTCTAGCTCCAGACTGTTGTTGCCTTGGGGAAATGCAAGGATTTTAAGGCCTGATTTTCTGTTTGTAACTGAGATGCTGAGAATATAAAATTCGATGTGAAATCGTCAACTTTTCAAATATTGGATCACATTAGTTAAAACCACTTTTCAGGCTGCTCATCATCATACTAGCACATCATTAGGCTAAAATCATATCAAAGACGTCTGGTTTGTCCCCTGTGCCCTTTAAGGACAACTGAAACATAAGGAAGGGAATGGGACATTCATTCTTCCTCTAGACCCTCACCCTTTGCCTCCATCGGCTGGCGTTCATAGAAGAGGCAGACTGTTTTGTTCAACTTCAGCATAATCAGAGTCCTGAGAGTTAAACACAATACATATATCATTTCATACTAGCCATTTTAATATTAGCCCAAACAAAACCAACAAAAACCCAACCCGTTGCTGTTATGTTGGTTCTGGCTCCCGAGGACCCCCTGGGTGCCAGGGAGAAACTACAAATCACAGGATTCTCAAGCCTGTGGGCTTCTAGAAGCAGGCCATTAGTTATTTCTTCTGAGGGGTGCAACTGCCCACCTCTTGATACGTTGAGTCCTTAACCATTTGTGCCACCCAGGGTCTCCCAGTCTTCGTATGTGACCCCCAAATTCCTTGACAGGCTACCTATAGGAAGGTAGAGTCTATGTCCTTTCCCCTTAAATTGGGATGTTTCATGACCTCTGTGACCAATAGATTATGGAGAAGATGACACTGTGACATCTAGTTTGGGCAACCCCCTTTCCTCCCCCAAAGTGCTTCACGGCTTCTGAAAAATCCCTTCAAAGACTTCTTCTTGAGTGCTCACCCTTAGAATGTCTAGCCTCCACGTGCTACCTCTCAGGACACTTCTCAGCACCCGAACACTATGCTGAAAGAAGCCTGAGCCACCTGGAAAGGCCACGTGGAGACACTCCAACCAACAACCTAGCTAAGCACCCAGCTAACGGCCAGCTTCAGCTGCCAGCCCTCTGAGTGCACGTGTAGGCACTGGAGTCACCAGAGGCCCCTGCCCCAGCTCCCATGTGACTGCCAACTCATGGGAGACTCCAAGCACGACCCAGTGGCCTCCCAGCAACCACACGATGATGGTCCTTGTTTGAAGCCACTGCGTTTGGGGAGGAGGCGTTTCTTGCCCAGCCACTGGGATGAGAACCTGCATCTCAACAACATGCAGGTGGGTGAGGGGGCCGTCTCTCAAGCAAGGCAGCCTCCCTTCTTGTCAACTCCTGGGGATTTTTGTTGTTCTTGCCACTGCTGCCCCAATTCCCCAGGAGCTAGAGGAAGGCAGGCAGCAGGCCTCATGTGGCCAGGAGGCAGGAGCCTTTGTGGGATGCAGTTACAATGGGAGAGATAACCTTAAAGGCAGGAGCCTGACTTTACCTTTGCCTCCTGAACATTTGGGATGCAGAACACCTGTCAAATCCCATCTTCTCTCCAACCCTGATCATATGTCTGTCTTATGTTTGCACACAGGACGCAGACTTGTGAACACCCAAAGAACAGGGTCTGGCGCCAAGAAACCAGCGCCACAAGGAACTGATGTTTCTCCAGCAATGGGGAGGGGTGGGATGAGAGGAAGAAAGGAGTACAAATCACTGGATCAAAACAAGGTGGGGAAAGGAAGGAGGAAAGGGAGAGAGTGAAGGAGGGAGACTGGGAGGCTGAAGGGAAAAGGCAGGGAAGTAAAGGAGAAAGGTGGGGGTGGGGAGAGAGGAGCGATGAAGAAATGGAGGAGTGCGGGAGGGAAGATGGAAGGTGAAGGCAGGCAGGAAGACGTGAGCAAAGGGAGGGAAGGAAGAAAAGAGAAAGAGAAGGGCAAGAAGAAGAAAGGAAGGTAGGGAAGAAAGGAAGAAAACGAGAAACCTAATGTCAATGGCACCCTCTATGTTTTTATTTCCTGTTTTTCTGAGGTAGCCTCTTCAGCAGAAGCAAATGGGCTGTATCGCCTCAAACTCCACCTAGGTAGAAAGCACGGGTTTCATTTCGCCAGGGCCTGTGTAAATGTTTGAACTGAGCAGCATTAACACTGAGACAGTGATTACCCCACGTGGCTGTTGCGCTCTGATGATGCCAAGGCAACGGGAAAGGGGGCTCATTATTTCTCCAGGTGACAAAAAATTGTATTTTGACATTTCACCCTGAATGTGGGGAAGGGGGGCGTGGTGGAGGAAGCAGGGGCCCTTTGTGGAGTCTCCTCTTGCCATTGTGATGCCCCTTGGCCTGCCAACAACCTGAGATCCTGCACGCTGCCAGTGAGGGGCTTGGCTGCAGGCCCTAGCCCAGCATTTCTTATCAGATTTACTGTGACAAGTGATGGGAGAAAAGCAAGATGCTGTTAACAGCGCATCCATTCAGACCCTGCTATTTAGAAATTTGGATTTATATTTTGTCAGAGAGAAGTAGCACTGATGTTAATCTTTGCACTACCCTTGGAAAAAAATCATTCATAATCTAATAACAATAATCCATAGCATTTGTGGAGCTCTGAGAACCAAGGGATGGTCAGAAGCATTTTTAGACAGATGTCTCATTTCATCTTCAAAGCAACCCAGTGAGGAATAAGAAAAGTTGGCTTATGACTTCCCTTCTGGAAAGTGAGTCTTTGGAAGCACAGAGAGGTCCAGGTTTGCCCAAGGTCACATAGTCAATAAGTTAGAGAGCCTGGATTTGAACCTGAGCGGTCTGCTGCCAGAGGTACTTTTTTGCTCGTGTTTATTAAGGCAACTTGCAGCTCTGGCAAGGATTCAGATAGAATTGAGGATCACTTTTTTAAACAATTTATTAGGGGCTTATACAACTCTTATCACAGTTCATACATATACATACATCAATTGTATAAAGCACATCTGTACAGTCTTTGCCCTAATCATTTTTTTCTCCTCTTTTCTTTTTTTACATTTTATTAGGGACTCATACAACTCTTATCACAATCCATACATATTCATACATCAATTGTATAAAGCACATCCATACATTCCCTACCCCAATCATTCTCAAAGCATTTGCTCTCCACTTAAGCCCTTTGCATCAGGTCCTCTTTTTTCCCCCCCTCCATCCCCTTTCCCCCCTCCCTCATGTGCCCTTGGTAATTTATACATCGTTATTTTGTCATATCTTGCCCTATCCAGAGTCTCCCTTCCCCGGTTCTCTGCTGTCCCTCTCCCAGGGAAGAGGTCACATGTGGATCCTTGTAATCAGTTCCCCCTTTCCAGCCCACTCATCCTCCACTCTCCCTGCATCGCCCCTCACACCCTTGGTCCTGAAGGTATCGTCCACCCTGGATTCCCTGTACCTCCAGCCCTCATATATACCAGTGTACAGCCTCTGCCCTATCCAGCCCTAACAGTGCTTCTCTCTATCCTTGTGGAGCCCTGGTGATGGGCTGGGCTGCTAAGTAGTAGGTTAAACAGGCTTTCCCCTCCTGTGAAAAGTTACACTCTCGGGAAACTCACGGGTTGCTCTGAATCAAGGTCAACTCAATGGCAGTGAGTTTGGCTTTTTAATGTCTCTCCCTGTTGTTGTTGTTGTTGTTAGTTTGCCATCCAGTTGGTTCTGGTCCATGGCAAACCTATTCACAGCAGAATGTAACAATAACAGCTCCTCCTCCATCCACCCAAGTGTTCCTATGCTCAGTCCTCTTGTTGTAGTCACTGTGTCAATCCAGCTCTTCAAGGGCCTTCAACCTTTTTTCACAGCCCTTCCATTTTTCTAAGCATGATGCCTCTCCAGGGACTGGTCTCCACTGACAACATGTCCAAAGTCTCACCATCCTTACTTCTAATGAGAATTCTGGCCGTACTTCCAAGACAGATTTTGTTTGTTCTTTTGGCAGTCCATGGTACTGTCAATATTCTTTGCCAGTACCATGGTTCAAATTCATACAGTTTACCTGGGTCTTCTTCACTCTATGGCAAGCTTTTCACATGCAGATGAGGCCAATGAAAATACCATGGTTTGGATCAGGTGCACTTCCTGCTTAAAGTAACATCCTAACTTTTCAACATTCTAAAGAGCTCTTATGCAGCAGATCTGCCCAGTGCAATGTATCTTTTCATCTCTTGACTGCTGCTTCCAGGAGCATTGCTTGTGGATTCAGACAAGACAAAATCCTTGACAACTTCAAGTTTTTCTCGATTTATCATCATGTTACCTATTGGTTCAGTTGTGAGTATTTTGGTTTTCTTTGTGTTGAGTTGTATCCCACATTGAAGGCTGCAATCCTTGATCTTCACCAGCAAGTGCTTCAAGTCCCCCATCCTTGTCACCAAGCCAAACTGTGTCGTCTGCATATAGCAAGTTGTTAATAATATTTCCTCCAAATCTGATTCTGTGTTCTTCTTCATATAATTTGGCTTCTCTGATTATTTGCTCACCATACAGATTGAAAAAGTATAATAAGTGGGTGCAACCTGGATGCACACCTTTCTTGATTCTTAAACCATGCAATCTACCCTTGTTCTATTTGTGCTACTGCTTCTTAATCCATGTACAAGTTTCACATGAGCAAGACAAAGTGATCTGGAGTTCCCTTCTCAAAACTATCCATGTTTTGTTATGATCCACACAGTCAGATACCTTGGGTGTTAATAAAACATAAGTAAACATCTTTTGGGTATTCACTGCTTTCAGGCAAGATCCATCTGATATCTGATATCCTTTGTTCCACATCCTCTTCTGAATCTGGCTTAAATCTCTGGGAAACCAAACTCACTGCCTTGTAGTTGATGACAACTCATCCTGACCCTATAGTATAGGGTAGAACTAACTGCCCCTGTGAGTTTCTGAGACTGTAACTCATTATGGGAGTAGAAAACCTTGCCTTTCTCCCACGGAGTGACTGGTGGTTTTGAACTTCTGACCTTGGGGTTTGCAATCCAACCTGTAACCACTGTGCCACGATGGCTCTTGAATGCTGAATATGGTAACTTTCTGTCAATGAATTAATGCAACTGTTGTTGTATTAGCTTCAGTACAATTTGACTCACATGTGATGCCAATGATAGTGTTACATAATTTGACCATTCGGTTGGTCTCCCTTCTTTGGTATGTATACACATATGGATCTCTTCCAGTCTGTTAGCCAAGTAGCTGTATTCCAAATTTCCTGACATAGATGTGTGAGTGCTGCCAGTGCTTTATCAGCTTGTGGAAACATTTCAATAGATATTCCAGCAATTCCTGGCATCTTGTTTTGGGCTAGTGCTTTCCATGCATCTTGAATTTCTTCTTTCCTGACCATTGGTTCTTGCTCATATGTTACCTCCTGAAATGGTTGAATGTTGGTCTATTCTTTTTGATACAGTGACTCCATATTGTTTCCATCTTCCTCAGATGTTTCCTTCATCATTCAATATTTTGCCCATAGAATTTTTTAATATTGCACCTCGAGACTTGACATTTTTCTTCAGTTCTTTCAGTTTAAGATATGCTGAATATGATCTGCTTTGGTTTTCTAACTCTAGGCCTTTGCACATTTTGTGATAATATTTTACTTTGTATTCTCGAGTTGTCCTTTGAAATTTTCTATTTAGCTCTTTACTTCATCATTTCTTCCATTTGCCTTAGCTACTCTCTGATTAAGAGTAAGTTTCAGAGTCTCTTCTGACATGCACTTGTATCTTTTCTTTATTTCCATATTTTTAATGACACTGTGCTTTATTCAGAGATGTTCTCAAAATTTGGTGGGTTATTATCAAGGTTGTATATTGACTCTCGTGTACTTGTTTGCATTTTCTTGAACTTCAACTTGAGCTCACATATGAACAATTGCTGATCTGTTCCACAATCAGTCCCTGGACTGGTTTCAGTTGCTGATATTGAGCTTCTTTTATTGTCTCTTCCCACAGGTGTAGTCAATTTGATTTCCGTGTATTCCATCTGGAGAAGTCCACATTTATGGTCACCTTTTTTGTTGTTGATCAAATGTTTGAAGAAATCATTAATCATGCAAAATTCTAACATACAATCAAGATAAATTGGTAATTATTGGTGATTGGAGTGCAAATGTTGGAACCAAAGAGGAAAGAACAGAAGTTGGAAAATATAGTATATGCTATCAGCAATTTATTGGTCTTGCAAACTCTGTCATGCGATCTCCAGCTTGGTTTCTATCACCAAGACCATATTTTTCAACTACTGATCCTTCCTCTTTGTTTTCAACTTTTGCATTCCAATAGCATTTTGATAGCAAGTCTGACAAATTTGGGACTGAATATGGTGGTAGAATTATTCAATTTCTGCATCACCGGCTTTGGGTGGTTGGTGCATAAATTTGAACAATAGTTGTATTGATTGGTTCTCCTTGAAGGGGGCTAGATAGCATCCTATCAAAGATAACATTGTACATTAAAATAGATCTTAAAATGTCCTTTTGATGATGAATGCAATGTTGTTTCTCTTGATTGTGTCATTTCCAGCAGAGTAAACCATAAGATTTTCTGTTTCAAAATGGTCAATATCAGTCCATTTCAGCTAACTAATGCTTACAATATCAATCTTTATGTATTCCATTTCATTTTTAATGACTTCCAATGTCCCTAGATTCATATTTCATACATCCCAAGTTTCAATTATTAATGACGATTTGAACTGTTTCTCCTCATTTTGAGTTGTGGCCCATCAGCAAATGAAGGTCCTGATGGCTATCCTCGATTTGCATCATTATGGTCGACTTGCCTATGAAAAGTCAGCTCTTCCTCTTCCTCAGCCAGTATTTTGAGTACTTTCCAAGTTGAAGAGCTCATCTTCTGGCACACGTTCTGACAATGTTCTTCTGTTGTTCATGGGGGGTCTAGTAACTGACAGTATTGCTGCTATCCATAGGGTTTTCAATGGCTCATTCTTTCCATGCAGGTAGCCAATTCCTTCTTCATTGTCTGTTCTTTGTCTGGAAGCTCTTTGGGTGACCCTGCTGGTATATGAAATGCCAATCACATAGCTCCCAGTATCTCACAAAACAAAAGTCACCACAGTACCACAAAATGCCAGACAAGTGATGGACCTCTATTTTTAGTGAGGCGTGGCCTGGTGGGAGGAGTGGGCCCTTAGGTGGTTCTGATCCACTTACTGGAACAAATACTGTTAGTTCTTATTTCATAAATGTGAAATGCATAAAAGAGACCCCCCCCAAAATATCCTCCAATTCAGACTTTCTGCCTTTTAAAAGAGGATAACCCACTCTGATTCAAAGTCATTGAGGTGTTTTGTTTTTCCCTCCCTCTGAGGCTACAGAGACTAGACTAATCACAGCTGAAGTGGAGCGACTGAAATGACTTAAAGCACCAGCTAGACTGGCTGTCAGAAGCAGCTACAGTCAACAGCTACAGACTGACAGAGCTGCTCAGCCAAGAGCTGAGGGTTCTCAACTCCCACTTCTACTGATGGGCACAGCCCGTGGCCTCTGGGAGTTGACTGGAACCCAGCAGCCAGCTGTGAGGAGCAAGCTAATTCATCTCAGCCTGGCCCAGGTCATCAAGTCACTGAAGGAGTATCGGGAAAGAGGGAAGAAATTTGGGGTCCCACATTTGGCCACAGACAAAAGTTGTTCTGTGTTTAGACAGTAGTTCTGGGCCTGAGTTTGGGGCAGGTGTGATGAAGGAAAGTCGGCTCCCTCCCTGCATCTGGGAACAGATGGTGGGGCTGCCCTGGAAACAGCAGGCCAGTCAGCTGGAGCAAAAAAGGCTTGGCCTCTAAAGCCCTGGCAGGGCAGACTGAAGCTACCTGGACTGTTTTTTCTTAACCCAATGGCTCCTGCTACCCTCACCACCCCCAACTAGGTAAAAGGGAAGAAAGATGCATTTTCTTTACAGAGGCAACTTTCTAGAAAGGAGACCAGCCCACCAGCTGTGAAAGGTCCCCTTAAACCATTTTACTTTGAGCAGGAGGAAGAAATGTTGAGATTCCCAGAGCCACGTGGAATTGTGGATCCTCTAGTTTAGGTTCCAGTGATGCCAGATCGATTTTTCTAGAGAAAGTCAAAATTCCTGTTTTCTTAAAAACCTCCTGATTTTTTCAAAGGCGATTCAATAACATTGGATAGAAGCCAAGTAGGCCAAAGAGCCCTGATGGCACAGTGGGTTATGTGTTGGGCAGCTAACTAGAAGGTCAGTAGTTTGAAACCACCAGTCACACTGGGGGAGCGGGGGGTGGGGGATAGGGTGGGGGGCTGTGCAGAGATGAGACCTTCTAGTCCATATAGAATTTCAGCCTCAGAAACCCACAGGGGCAGTTCCGCTCGGTCTTACAGGGTCACTGTGAGTTGGAATCTTCTAGATGGCAGTGAATAAGCAGGCCAACCAGAGTCCACACAGGTCCTCATTTGGCCATGGGAGTCCCCAGTCTGTGACCCTCACAGAATCGACCTTTGTGTATCGATGTTAAAAGTGAGATCCAGAGAGGGGAGCGCCTGTCCCCTTGAGGAGCACCGAGTTGACTTTCCAGTCTCCAATCTGTAGCAGACATTCCCGGTGCTCCTTCTCTTCATTCCCAAATTCCTGATTCCGTGTACTCGCCTCAGTCACCAAGGGTCAGCTCTGAAGGTCCCTTTGCTGGTGCTGGCTGAATGTGCTGAGGAACATATGCCCCTGGGAACAGCCCTGACCAGGCCCCTCACTCCTTGGATGGCAAAACTCTGAGAGGCGTGTGCTACACCTACCCCTGGAGACTTCCTAAGTGATTAAGCAGCAGGTTCCCAGGTTTGTAATTGGATTCACAATCTATTTGTTATCGGTGGCCTTCCCTCCACTGGCTCACAATGCCACATCATTACCTGCATGCTCAGAGTTTCCTAAATAAGCTCATTGCCTTTAAGTCTTTGGCCAGGGTCTGCTTCAGTGAGAACCCAAACTAAGCCCAGGTCTGAATCGTTATGTGTCCTTCCTGCCATCCAGTTGATGCCGACTCATGGCGAATCTATAGGATAGGGTAGAACTGCACCTGAGAGTTTCTCTGACTGGAACTCTTTTTTTTTTTTTAACATTTTATTAGGGGCTCATACAACTCTTATTACAATCCATACATATACATACATCAATTGTATAAAGCATATCCGTACATTCTTTGCCCTAATCACTCTCAAAGCATTTGCTCTCCACTTAAGCCCTTTGCATCTGGTCCTCTTTTTTTTACCCTCCCTCCCGCTCCCCACTCCCTAATGAGTCCTTGATAATCCACAGATTGTTATTTTGTCATATCTTGCCCTATCCGGAGTCTCCCTCCCCATCCTTCTCTGCCGTCTGTCTCCCAGGGAGGAGGTTACATGTGGATCCTTGTAATCTGTTCCCCGTTTCCAACCCACTCACCCTCTACCCTCCCAGTATCGCCCCTCACACTCCTGGTCCTGAAGGTATCATCCACCCTGGATTCCCTGTGCCTCCAGCTCCTATATGTACCAGTGTACAACCTCTGCCCTATCCAGTCCTGCAAGGTAGAATACGGAGCATGGTAGTTGGGGGGAGGAAGCATCCAGGATCTGGGGGAAAGCTGTGTTTTTCATCGGTACTACATCGCACACTGACTGACCCATCTCCTCTCCTAAACCCCTCTGTGAGGGGATCTCCAGTGGCCAGCAAATGGGCTTTGGGTCTCCACTCTGCACTTCCCCCTTCGTTCACTATTATGTGTATATATATATATATATATATATATATATATATATATATATATATATATATATATATATATATATATATCATATACCATATATTTTTCATAATGCCTTATACCTGGTCCCTTTGGCACCTTGTGATCGCACAGGCTGGTGTGCTTCTTCCATGTGGGCTTTTTTGCTTCTGAGCTAGATGGCCGCTTGTTCACCTTCAAGCCTTTAAGACCCCAGACACTATCTCTTTTGATAGCCGGGCACCATCAGCATTCTTCGCCACATTTGCTTATGCACAAGTTTGTCTTTGGCAATCGTATCATGGAGGTGTGCAGCCAATGCTGTGATTTTTTTGTTTTTTGATGCCTGATAACTGATCCCTTCGGGACCTCGTGATCACACAGGCTGGTGTGCTCTTCCATGTGGGCTTTGTTGCTTCTGAGCTAGATGGCCTCTTGTTTATCTTCAAGTCTTTAAGATCCCATACACTATCTCTTTTGATAGCCGGGCAACATCAGCTTTCTTCACCACATTTACTTGTTCACCAGCTTTGGCTTCAGCAGTTGTGTCTGGAGGATGAGCATTGTAGAGTGCCAATTTAATAAAAGAAAGTATTCATGCATTGAGGGAGTGCTTGAGTTAAGGCCCAAGGTCCTGCCGCCACCTTAATACTAAACCTATAAATATAGACACATAGATCTATTTCCCCATCCATATATATATTTGCATGCACATGTCTTTGTCTAGACCTCTATAAATGCACTTTGACTCCTAGCTCTTTCCTCCATCTCCCTTGACTTTCCTCCTGTCCCACTACCATGCTCCGTCCCCACCTGGGTTACAGCTATACCTCTTCTTTACGTAACCTTACCCTTGATCATTCCCTACCAGGCCTGCCACTTCCCCCTCACTACCATTTCGAGTCCCATGTTGTTCCCTTGTCCCTGTGTTTGTTAACACCACTTCCTTACCTCCCGCACCTCCCCCTATCCCAAGTGCCCCCGGAACTGTCGGTCCTGTTGTTTTTCCTCCAGATAGTTCATCCAGCCTCTCTTATTTAGACAGACCTGTGGAGACACTAACATGCACGAAAACAAGACAGAGGAAAACAAAGCAACAGTATACAACCAGACAACAAAACAACAAAAACTAACCACTGACAAAGAACAAAACAAAACACATCAAGAAAGAAGAGCTTGTAGTTAGTTCAAGGATCATTTGTTGGACCTTAGGAGTGTTTTCCAATCCAGTCTGTTGAGGCACCACAACCTGGCCCCAAAGTCCACTTTCAGCATTCCCTGGGGACCTTGCCACTCCATTCCCTTGCTATTCCACTGCACTCCACCACACTTTGCCTCGGTGTGGTGGAATCAGGTTAGGTGCAATTCGCACACTGTGTCTCCAGTGCTGTCCCCTGTATCACCCTTGGTAACTGAGGGGCATCTTGTCTCATAGTGGGGCCAGCCATGTTGTTCTCTTTGTGGACTGGCTGCTCTGAGACTGGAACTCTTTAGGGGAGTAGAAAGTCTCATCTTTCTCCCTTGGAGTGGCTTGGGATTTCAAATTTGCCATTTCAGACATTGCGTTTAGCAGCCCAACACATAACCCCTATACCCCACCATAGCTACAGAAAACAATAAAGAAACAAAATCCAACAACACTCATTGCCATTGGGTGCATAACAATCCTATCGAGAGAAAATACTGCGGCCTCCTGGGTTTCCAAGGCTATAACTCTTTGTAAAAATAAAATTGTGTTATGTTTTCAGTGAAAATTTACATAACCGATTAGATTTTCATTTAACAAATTCTCTACTTGTTTAGTGACATTAGTTAATTTTTCAATAAAAAGGAAAGCAGAAAATTAAAAAAAGAACAAATGAAAAACGTGTTAAGAGTAAAGACAAATGATAAGATGTTAATTTTTAACCTAATCATATTTGCAACAATACACTTTCTGATGTACTGATGTTGAGCAGGGTTTAATCCCATCCCTGGTGAATGGTCCCAGGGGATTTAATGGAGGCTTATTCTCTGTGGAATCTCTGCCAATGCATTTTGAGTTTTTATACTCATCTAAGGCTATAACTCTTTATGGGAGAAGAAAGCCTCATCTTTCTCCAAAGGAGCGACTGGTGAATTCCAACTGCTGACCTTGCAGTTAATAGCCCAACACATAACCCATTATGCCACCAGAAGAGAGATTTGTATCTGGGTGCCTTCCAATTCAAGCACTACAATTATGCAAGGAGGATATTTTTTTCTGTACTGGAGCCAGGTCAAGTCAGAACCAGTGTGTCCATGGTTTGCAGCGAAGTCAGAGGAAGAAGAGGGTAGACTGTCTATAACTTCTCATAGCCCAGGGAAATGCTAGGCCTGGAAGGGGGCATGTGGCTCAACCATATTCAGAAAATCTGCACACTAACCTCCCCGGCTCAAATAATTACCAGCACCATGTCTCTGAATATCACCTGAAAGCAAAATAGTGAAAGCACCATTTCCATTTCATAATACTTTTATTAAAAGTAAAGTTCAATTCAGTGATGTGAAGAAGCTGGGGAAATTATCTTTTCATTTCTTTCTTTTTCTTTCCCTCCCTTTCCCCTTCTTCTCCACAGAACTGAGAGGCAGAAGGAATAAAGGCAGCATGGCACCAGCTGGAGGACACCGTGGGGTCAGGGTCACCATTTAACTCATGCTTCTCCAGTTTGGAGGGGCAACTGGATGTCCTCATTTGTGAATTTGCTTATTAATCTTTTTGAGTTAACAAGGTCATGGTAAAAAATGATTGTTGGTGTTTTTGTTAGGAACCTTCTAGTCCAGTCCAACTCATAGTGACTCAATGCATCAGTGCCGAGCTCTCTAGACCAATGGTTCTCAACCTGTGGGACCCTTGCACAGGGTGACTGTAACAAAATTACAGTTATGAAGCAGCAATGAGAATATTTTTATGGTTGTGGAGGTCACCACAACATGAGGAACTGTATGAAAGGGTTGTGGCATTAGGAAGTTTGAGAACCACTGCTCTAGGCCTTTCTATACTGTAATCTTTACAAGAATGAGTTGCCTGGTTTTTCTTCCAAGAACAGAGCCACTGGTGGGTTCAAACCTTCAACCTTTTGGATAGCAGCTGAGCACTTAACCATTGTGCCTCCAGGGCTCTTTGATAAACTCTATCAGAGGGTCTTAACCATTGCAACCCCATGGATCCTTTTGGCATTTAGGAAAGGCTATGGAACACCTGCCCACTCCCCAGAATAATATTTCCAAATACCTCCAATGAAATACAGAATCACAAAGGCACAAATTGTATTGAAATGCAGTGATAAAAATAAGACATTGGATTTGTGGCAAATATACATGTTAATAAATACATTAAATATGATCTGATGGTGGGTCTAATAAACCAAACCCACACCATTGAGTTGATCCTGACTCACTGTGACCCTATATAAAATTCCTCAGGCTAAATCTTGACAGGAGCAGATCATCTCACCTTCCTCTCAGAGAACAACTGGTGCCTTTGAACTGCCAACCTTGAGGTTACCTGCCCAATGGCTCACCCACAGCATCACCGTGAGTTCTAGATAGTGATGAGCATGAACTGTACTCAACGATGGCTGCAACGACTAGCATGGGGTGTGAAAGCATGTAGAATTTCTCTCGGTGGTAATCGCATGGCTATTCAGAACACAGCTGTGGACATGCTAAACTGCCCTAGGAGCTTAGGGGAACTAACTCAACCAGGATTGTCCCTCATCCAATTTGACATTGCTCCCCAGCCTGCTGGGGCTCAGTGGTTCAGTGTTAGGGTCCCTTGTCTAGATACCAGGGCTGGCATGGAGAAAGTCATTCCTCTGCAGCCTTCTAGTGTGTGGGGGAAGATATTAGTGTTAAGCCTTGGCAGGAAATTGGTGGATTTTCCTGGCAGCCACATTCTTAATAACCATTTACTGGATACTTATTATATTCTGAGGGTAAATTGTGGTTCAGTTGTAGAATTCTCCTTTTCCATGTGGGAGATCTGGGTTTGAGTCCAAGACAATGCAACTCATGTGCATCCAACACTCATTTGTCAGGGGGATGCTTGGTTATTGCTGTGGTACTGAACTGATTTCTGTGTTGCTATGATACTGAAATGGGGAAGCTTGGTTGGGTGCGGCTATGAGACTGAACCTGTTTCTGTGATGTGTCCAGACTAAGATGAGCGATGAAGAAGAGCCTGGTATTCTACTTCTGAAAACCAATTAACGAAAACCCCTGTGAATCACAATCTGATGCACAACCAAAGAGATGGTGCAGGACCAGGGAGAATATTGCCCATGGAGTCACTGGGAGCTGGTTGTCACAGTGAGTTGGACTGGAGGCTGACTCAACAGCAGCTAACAACCATTGTGTTCCAGGCACTCGATTTGCTTTAAAAATCTAGCTCAGCCTTCTGGTACAGGGAAGTGATTAATCATGCCTACTTTATAGCACACAGTGAACCCTGATCAATGTCAGGCCCTGCTTGTGTTTTGTCCCTCCTTTTCCACATTCACATCACTTCCATTCCCCTCTTCAGACAAGTACCCCCTG